>NW_025814048.1:8140696-8442204 GCF_018902025.1 Drosophila willistoni
TATGCCCTTTTGCCCAATTTTTAAACGTCATTTAAGTAAGATTAAGTCAAGATGCCATTTAAATATATATGAACTACTAAAAAGATTTGTTTAAAGATTCAGTTGTAAATTGCAATTATTCAAAATCAACTAAGCCAAGCCAAAATAATACTAAGAAGAAGAAGAAGAAAAAGCGAAACGAACATTAAAAAAAAAGCGACAAGCTCCCCCTAATATTAATAACGCTCATAATTTTTACACATTTAATTGAGGCGAATGGCCGCAGGGATAATGAAACCCAGTCTCAGCTGTCGTTCTTCGTCCGCCCCCCCACCAAATACAACCCCAAAAAGCACTCTGTCTCTCTCACACTCTGCCCCTTTCGCCCCACCCGTTTGAGCCGCAGCCCATTGCACTTGAGGCAGCTTATTAGAGAACGCGTTCGCTTCGTTGGCTGGCCAAGTTCTTCTACTCGACTTGGACTGGTCGAGAGTTTGTGGGCGCAAATCATAATTTTTCAATTTGAATAATGAGCAGCGTTTCTGCTGCGGGTAGAGGGGAATGGTGAGAGGGAGAAGGAGTGGTAGCTGACGCGCCGAAGCCTTTAAATTTATTTTGCCTGCCTTTTTTTTTTGCTTTTGGTTTTCGGTTTGCTTTCTCTCATTTTGCTCTGGTTTCCTTTTCTTACCAAACACTCGTAAACTCATTTGGCAACAACAACAACAACAAAAAGAAAAGTCTAAATCATTTACTCGAAAGCTGAAAAATGGAAAATGCACTGAGAGAAACTGGTTTGCTTCATCATCATCATCATCATCTTGTATACGCTCTGTCAGAGTAAAGGCTAAAATGCTAATAAGCAGGAGAGTCGAGACGGGCTTCGTCCTTGTTCTCCTTATCGTTCCCGTTTCTATGTAAGCACATAAGACGCCTTTTTATGTAATACATGCTGCCATTTTGTATATATAGGTATATATATATCTTTTTTTTTATATATATTGTACATGAAGCCTTTTTTCGGCTGTTGAAAGGGGCACAAAGAAATGGAGGCGTTGGCGTCTCTGGCCTGAGTGGGTGGATGATGGAGCTGCTTCAGCTCACTGTTGGTTATTGGGTGGTTTCCCCTTCCCCTTCCCCTTTGTTGTTGTTGTTGTTGTTTGCTCTCGCTGGAGATTAAATGGAAGAAACACTGTGACATTTTTCTGGCTGCGCCGCGCGAGTTACTTTTCTTTTTTTCCTTTTCAGCTGCTGCCGCAACACAAAACAACGAAAAGAAAAAAAGAAAAATTCAAAAAATTTTAGCTAGGGGTGGCAGGTTGATAGGGTGTAGGTTGATGCGGGGGCATCTGGTTGGGTTTTGGGTTTGGGGTTGTGTGTGGCGACAGCATTAGTGGGGCGTCTCGTGGCAAATGTAAAATAATGCGAAAGGGCTTCGTTTGCATAAATTAAAAATTTATATAATGTTGCCCGTTGTCGCCTTTACTTGTGTAGAATGATTTTTTTGCCTGGTGTAGGAGAGGGGAGGGAGGAAAGTGATTTGGTGTGGGCTGGCGAGAAAATATAAGAAAATGGTCTTTCCTAGAGTTTGAAGCTAATTTTTCTTCCTTTTTTCTTATACTTTCCATACACTTCTTGAATGAGCATATTTGTTTTGGTCGAAAGTACCAACTTTTTTTTCTATAATACTTAATACTATATAATTCTATATTGTTTTTATAGTAATTTATTATATATTTCGTTTTTTTCCCCCATTGTTTCAAGAGTTAACTAATAATTAAGATTTCTTTTGCATTACAGAAGACGTTTTTCCTTTATGAACTAATATTAAACAAATAAAACAACAATTTTTTTTACTTAGCCATTAATTTTATAACCAGGTCCTTCATCAAGAATGATGCTAATCCTTCTCTTTCTTATTTTTACTCACACTATCTGGAGTTACCAACTCTATGACCATGCGAAGTTGACATTTCCTGGAATTTCAGGATTGAAATTTGAACATGATATAATGAAGTATTAATAAAAATCGATGGTAAAAACAAGTTGTATTTAAATAAATTCACTTTGTCGTACTTACTAGAGCTCTATAATAAGAAATATCATTATGATCTCCTTCTCGTTTTCGTTTTGGTTTCCGATTCGAATTTCTCGATTTCAAATTGATTGACTTTTAGTCAGTTGAATGAAAAGATTAATAGAGCCAGCAAAAAGATGGATATTATTAATACCATTATCTTAAAAATGTTTTTCTGTTAATTTCCTTTTTTGGTTTTTTATTCCCTATTTAAGATCTTTCCTTGGGTTTTTTCTACACTTTGCACCTCACACCTTGCACTAATTATTATATTCATTAACTATGTATATCGTAAACTTTGTAAACTACCTTTTAGGTAGAAAATACTTTATACAAGTGCGAACTCTTTACTTATAATGCTCACAGAAACGAATATGTACATTATTATTGTGTGAATTAATGAATGGATGAATAAATAAATGATGAAGATCTGTATCTACTAGGAGAATTAAATTGAGAGACTACCTAAATAAATTTAGCAAAGCGATTGGCATTTCACTCGAAAGTTTCAATTCGAAACTGAGAACAACAAGTTCGAAAACGCTTTAAAACAATAATAGAATTGATTGTTAAAAAAAAAGAGAATAGCTTTAATTCTAATCATCTCAAATGAACAAAGAAATGGCAAAATTGATATAGACAAAATTGAAGTAAAACTTGGCTAACATCGCCCAAAACTTGTATACAACTTGTGCCAATATATCTTTAGATCTAAAAACATTCGAAATTCACTTTCATTATTAGAAGCATTTACACCAAGAAAGTTTTAAAAGTTTATAATTTCAACTCTGACTGTTTTTTCTATCAAAATCTTTTAGAAATCGTACCATCAATAGTAAAAATCTTGTAAAAATTTTAATGAAAACATCGTGTAATTTTTGGTTTAACACAATATTGTAATATATATTTTTTTGTTCAATTTGGTTTGTTCTTTGTTTTTTTCATCGTAAAACACATTAAAAATTAATGATTAATTAAGATTTAGTGTAATAATAATCATATATGTATTTATAATCGGTTTATCAATAGAATTAAAATGCTTGAAAAATACAACAACAATACAAACTAGAAAATCCATCGAATGTGTTCCAAGCCGAAAGATAATGCTTATAGATTTAGATTCAAGTTATTAATTTAGGTGATTTTTATGAATTTCACTAAGAGTTTTGTCTTTTTTTTTTTGCTTCGTTTATATAATTTTACGAAATATTTGCATAATGTGTGTGTGGATTAATCATATACACTTAAATATATTGCACATACTGAGCCGGATATTTGATTTCTATATTGATTATAATTCTATATATATATGTTTTTATATACAAGAGAGAATTGACTTTACAACTAACATTTACATAGATATATATAATTAGATAGTTATTATTTTAAAACATACATGGTGTGTGTGTGTGTGTGAGTGAGGTTTTTGTTTAGGAACGCTAATTGAACCGATATTGAATCGGTTATTGCGCTTACTATTTGGCTTTATTTCATTTGTAATTATTTAATTGTTGAGGAACTTGTATACCATACACTTTTTTGTTTTGAATGAACAAAGAAAATTACATAATTGTTGCATTTTTTGTTTACGTATTTATATATGATTTAACAAAAAATTTTTCGCTTTTTTTTTGTTTTTAAGCATAAAATAGATAACCAAAGATTGCACTAAAATTATTATAAATATGTTTGTGTTTAGTAATTTTTGCATTTGGTTTATGTTTTTTTTCATTATATATATACAAGGCTTATAATTAGATGTGTATATATGTATGTATATATATATATATGTATATACATATACACTTACAATTATTTCTACTAAATGCAGAAGTAACTCTGTTTTTTTTTTTGTTTTTGGGGTTTCCTTTTAAAAATATGCATAAAAATTGATATATCTAATGGAATTTTGGGTGAGTTTTTGTTTTTTTGTTTTCTTTTGTATATAAATTCATGTGTATTGTACATACATATTTGCACAAATTGTTGCTATTGTTTATATCTATTTGTATATATATGTATGCTGGAGCTCACAACAATTTGTTTGTTTTTTGATACAAAGAGGTTTCTGGAGGTAATCGGTTATAGTATTTCTTCCTGTTTTTACTTGGTTCACTTTTGCTTAATATTTTTATCTAAAAGTTTTCTTTTTTAAACTATTTAAATGATATATGTTGTTAGATATATATGTATATATATATATAGGTATGTAGTTATACATATATTCATTGGATATTTGTTAAAAACAAAAGAGAAAAACTGAGTTAAATCAAATAAAAAAATGTTAAAAATGTCTTTCTGTTTAAATAAAAGGGAAAAACTAAGTTAAAAAAATAAAAAAAGTTAAAAATGAGTTTCTGTTTTGATTTTCAATATATTTTCATGTTTTTTTTTTATTTAAATTAATAATAATAATAAGCATAATATAAAAATAAACGAGATTCATGCAATAAAATTTTAAATAATAATTATATGGCAAACAAAACATTTTTCAATGGCAATTATATCTAAAAAAATTTGTTATATATTTTTTGTTCTTTTTTTTTTTGTTGTTGCTGTAATAACTTAAAGTTAATTTTGATTTTCTGTATTTGTTATTGGCATTGGCGTGTGTTTTTTTCTTTGAGAATTAAAATTAGAAATTAATTAAATGAATTTATACTAAGAAATTATAATTAAGTGGAGGAGGGGGGACTTTGATTTGGATTCGCTTTTGCTATATATATATATGTATATGTGGTTTTTACCTATATATAATTACAATTGTTTGCTATATACAATTTCTTTGACTAAACAAAATGGCACACAATTTAGCTGGGATTTTGGTTTTTGTTTTTGTTTTTGATTTGTTTTTTTGGATTCATCTTATGGCATTAAGCAAAATTTTTAAGCAATGTATTTTTTTTTGTACAATTTTCTTAAGTTTTTTCTTGTAGTTTTTTTTTTTGTTTTTAGAGTTATTACTTGTACTTAGCATTAAATTCCTGTTCCGACAAAAATTCATCAAAATTTTCAATTTTGTATCAAGATACGGCCACAGCTTCATCTGATGAATGCTGACCACACTTCAAGAGAGAGAGGAAGAGGGAGAGGGAGAGAGAGGGGGGAGCTACCAAGTGTGTGGGTGAGGGGAAACACTATATACAATCTTATTTACTGAACACTTTTTTGTTCTAATGACGCATATATAGAGCAGCTGCATCATCGAGCTCATCCAGATCAATGTCCTCGTTTTGCTCCTGTTCATGGGAGGCGGCGGAGCGTGGTGAATGCATGCTCAGATCCTCGGGTTCGGTCTGCTCTGGCATATCGCTGGGCACATGCAAGATCTGGGGAGGCGGCAGTCGGAATACTCGACGTATATCTTGAGCCTTGCGGCGTGCCGAGCTGCTAGAGCAGTGACCATCCACAGAGCTGGCACCATCTTCGGACAAATCCAATGGAGCATCCTCCTCCATGGCCATGCCGCTGCCTGGACTCTTGACCAAATCAACGGATTCCTCAGAACCGCCATAGCTGGAGCACATGGCGGCAAATTTGCTAGCAGCATGCGAATCCAATGTTGAGGCAGTGGGAGCCACCAGAGGATAGTCTCCGCTCATGGCCGGCGAGAGGGCTGGTGTCGGTGGCGATTGGATGCCGCATTTGTGATTCATGAGATGATGACGCCGGCGGAACTTCATGTGGCAACGTTCGCACTCGAAGGGCTTCTCACCATTGTGCACCAACATGTGGGACTTCAGTTGATTGGAGTCGCTGAACTTGCCATCGCAAATCTCGCAGGTGTAGGGACGTTCGCCGGTGTGGACACGCAAGTGACGGCGCAGATTGGCCACCTGGACGAACTGGCGATCGCAGTGGGAGCAATGATACGGCTTCTCGCCCGTATGCAAACGCATGTGTGTCTTCAGATGATGATCCCGGGTGAAACGCTTATGGCATTCGGGGCACTCGAAGGGCTTCTCGCCGGTGTGGGTGCGTTCATGGTTTTGCAGGACATGTTTGTAGCCAAAGCTGCGGGAGCAGATTTTGCAGGTGAAGCTCTTGTCCCGGGAGGGATCCTTTGACGCAGCAGATCCACCAGTGGCGGTGCCCTCATGTGTGGAATTGGGTGAACTGCCGCTGGATGGTGGGGAAATGGGTCCTCCAGGCGTATGATACAAATCATTGACACTCATGCTGATTTCCGTCTGGAATTCCTTTTTTACCGACAATTTGCGTGCCTTCTTCACCGGTTCCGGATGCTGGGGAGTGCTGCTGGGCGATGTGAGTAAATGTTTACCAGTAACCGAAGATCCAGACATCGACACAGGCGAATGCGGACTCGCTGGCGGTGAGTGCAGGTGTGTTCCTTGTGTTGTCTGTTGCTGTTGCTGCTGGGCCGCCCAGGCCCCGAAGAGTGCAGCGGGATTGTGGGGAAACAATGTGGTGGCCAGTGTGCTCATGGGCAGTTGGGCCATAAAAGCAGCCGCCTGACGATTGGCGGCCAACAATTGTGTGGGTGATAGAATTCCGAACGCCGAGGCAGCGGCGGCCTGTTGCAGACCCATGGCCGGGTACATGGCGGCACTGCTGGCCGAGGTATTTGCTGACATGGGTGGCGACAATGACATGGAGCGATCGACAACGACCTCTTCCCGTTTAATGCCAGCTAAGGCAGCAGCAAGGCCTAAAAAAAGAACCAAAAAAATAACAAAAAGACAGTTAGCAAAAAGGTTGCCCAAGCGTACAAATTTTTTTCTTTTTATGTGTAAAAAATTGAATGTTATCCTCCTGCTGAGTGTCGAACTGAAACTGTCACAAACATTCGCTTTAATGGTCAAAGTAAAATGGTGACCCCGATGTCAGGAACAAAAAAAAGGAAAGAAAAATAAACGAAAAGTTCACATTTTGGCACGTGTCCTGCCAGAGACTAGCAAAAAAAAGATCTAAGGGAAAAAACTGTTTGCTTAAGAGCAAGCGAAATTCAACATAAGAGCGTGCAAAATTCTCACATATGCTACATGTGTGTAAAAAAGAGAGAGTTTCTCGCCAAAAAAAAGAGAGAGAAAAAAGGGCGCTCTGTTTTGGTGGGCGTTGCATAAATGAGTTAGACATGCCGGTTACACGACGAAACAACAAAAAAAAAGAAACTTGTAAACAAAACTTAATTGCCACCAAAAATACAGTGAGTGTGTGTGTGTGTGTTGGACATTGTGTGTGTGTGACGCAAAATGGCGTAAGTTGAAGGCATTAAGACGTCGTTATTGTTACGAGTCTTTTTCCCTTTTAGGGGGGAAAAACTTTAATAAAAACTTTAGTTAAAGCGCGAGGAAATTTGTTGCTCTTTTTGAATGGAAATTTCTTTGCTTTGTTTTAGAAATTGTTTGTTTTTTTTAGTTTTAGAAATTTTTTTGGTTTTCTTGATTTTAGAAATTGTTTTTTGTTTTTTATATTTTTTATAGGTTTTTCTGGTACTTACTTCGTGTCTGTGCGTCCTGTAGCATAGATATGGCCATTTGTTTTGTTGTTCCTTGTGTTTTTGAATATCTTCACTTGTCAAAATATATTTGCCAAATTTTAGTTTTAGAACACAAAAATTTTCATTTGAGCAGCGTTTTTTTGTATGTACTTTGGTTTTAACTTTTTTTTTTTAATTTTTAAACAAATTTGCACTTTTTGTACTTTGAGGTAGAAAGTTTTTTGTTTTTTGTTTTTTTGCACAGTTTCTCCGATTATACAAAATGAGGTAGTATAACTTTTTTTCAGTTTCTTTTATTTTGGTTTGAGGTATTTGGTTAAATTACGCGTTTTTTTTTGTTGAATATATATATATTTTTTTGTTAATATATATTTTATTTTATTTCAGTTGTTGACGTGACGAGTTGCCGCTGAGGAATGATGGCAAGCGAATGACTGAACACGTTTTTATATATTTAAAAAAGAGAGCGACGACAAGCCGAAGCTGTTGATGATGATGAGGTGGAGTGAGGAGTATCCTTTGTATGAGCAAAAAAATCCTTTGGTGAGTTGAGAGAAGCAACAAATTTTTGGTTTCGTGTCGAGTTATACGATTTGATTGTTGCTTCTTGATAATGATCGAGGTTCTGCGTGTGTGTTTGTGTGTGTGTATGTGTAGTTGTAGTAGTAATGTGTTCCTCTCGTTGTCAGAGCCAAATCACGACTGATACAAATTCGCTGCGTGCGCTAACTATAAGTACGCTTCGCCATACTCACCCTCTGCTCTCGGGAGGGCACACTCACACTCTCACACACACACGGGGCGACTCAATCATTTGCTCACTCGCTCTCACTCACTCACTCAGCCATTCGAAACGTAGAGTAAGAAGGCAAAGGGCAACGGCGAAAAATGTTACCCATACCCAAGCAGGTAGCCCATTCCATTCCATCCTATCTCTCGCTCTCTTCGCCTTGCTTGTTGGTTGTAAAAAACTCAGTTTGAGTTACTTTTTGCAGCTCTTTTTCTCACTTTCTACCTACCTACAAGCATTTCTATACACTTTTTCGTCGTTTTGGCATATGCAAATTAGTGCGATAGAGATGGCAGCTACCAGCTAAAGAAACTCTCAAGGAAGAAATTTAAAAAACCAAAAAAAAAAAACTATGCTCTAGTTAGAGTTCCATAAAAAAAAGTTGACTTTTGAAAAAAAAAAACAACTTTATGCAATGTTCAGGGAGTATAAAAAACTTTTATGGTTTTATGACTTGGGCTGCGTTTTTTATTTGGTGGGAAATAATAAAAAACTATGAAAAAAAACTACCTAAGCAAAACACAAAAAACTAACACCAGAGCACTTCCGTTTTTTAAGAGCCTTCATAAAAAAACAGGAATGAAATATGGAGCAAAGATCATTCCAAAAGTAGATGAAGAGTTCCTTTTGTGCCCCATCAAAGTAATAGAAAATAAACTCAAAACTCAAACTCAACTCACAAATTTCCCCTTTGCAAAGAAAAACTCAGCCACGCGAAGGGGATGAATTGGAGAATATTAATAAGAAAAGTCACACACACACACAACTAGCGAAAGCAAGGGGAGCGAGCGAGTGAGAGAGCTCGAGTATAGCAAAAGTCAAGAAAAAAGAGATGCGTTGACGGGGTTGAAAACTCAAGCGTGCGCTGTAAGAGTAAACAGGAAGTAAACAAAGCCTCGTCATCGTCTTCGTCGACGCTGTTCGTTCTCGTTGGATCCCTTCCCCATCCTGTCACACTCAAAGTCACTCAGCCAAGCCAAGTATAATAAAAAGGGGCGAGAACCAAAGTGAAAGTGAGTGAGTTTTTTTTTTGTTCCTAATCGTCCTGTTGCAGGAAGTTAAAAGTGGAAGTTGGCATGACTTAATGGTTAACTAATTGCTGGCACACGTCTTAAAAAACATCAACAGAACAAAAATCATAAAAAACTGCAACCACTCTACTAAAAAACTAACGACAACAACATTTGCCAAGTTTTCAGGTAAAGAAAAACCCTCTAAAAAAAAACCAACGTACATAGTTTTACACAGTCAAACAGATCGTCTTGGTGACTTTTGCGGATTGACTTTTAAATGGTTTTATTTAGATTTTTATGGCAAGGCCAAAACGGTCGTTCCTTATGATGAAAATCGGGTTCAGAGTTTTGAGTTTGCTTAGTTAGGTAAGCCCAAGGTCGTGTCTTGAACACACGGCAGGCGGTTAATGTGAACTACCGTGGAATTTTTCGAAAGTGAAATGTTCAATACAATAGCCAAAAGGACGGCCTTTGCCTTTATTTGTTATCCTTGCTCTGCATAATGTTACGTAAAATGCGTCTCCGCAAACTACATACACAAAATTTTTGCCAACTTTTGACTTGAAATTCATGCGAATCGATGAAATTCGTAGAACAAATTAAACGCTGGAAGAAGAAGAAAAAAAATGAAATGAAAAGCAAAATAAAATCATAATTTTTGGACTGCGATCTTGAGCTAATTCCCAGGTTTTGTGTGTTTTTTTTTCCTATTTTGTTTTGGGGATTACTCAGATAGCATTTAGTAGTTTGGTTTTGTTTGCTTGATAAGAAAGGTTTCTTAGTATTGTCACAGCGGCTTAAGTTGATCAGTAATACATGATTTAATTGAAATCCGGGCAAAAGGAGAGATAAGCAGTCGTCTGTATATGCCCAGCAACCCATTATCAGTAGTAGAAAGTGGCGAGATGGTCTCTGTTTTTGCCTCTCGTTGTCTTTCTCCAACAAAAAAACAAAAAAAACTCATGCTTTCAATGCACGTGTCTTATGTCAAGCGGCTTAGTGGGGCAGTAGGCAAAAAAAAGTGCGTATAGTTTTATTGATAACGCAAGTCTATAAGTCTGTGTATAAAGAAACTAACCTGGGTCAATAGATTTCGAGTGCGTACACCAGCATAGTCTAGGAATTATTTTACAAACAGCTGCTAAAAGTTCATAGTCAGTTTCGTATTACAAAATCCTCTGTTCTACCCTTTTTTTGTCGAAATAAACAAAGAAAAGAAAAAAGCGAAAACAAAGCCAAAATTTTTCATCAATTTCCACCCAAAAAATAACGACAAATTTTTTACAAATCTATCAAAAAGCAGGACAAGACAAGAGGGGGCTGTCAATATAGAGACAATAACAGTGAATTTCAGCCAAGTGGTTGGCAAATAACAACAACAACAACAACAAAAGAGAGTGAAAGTGAAGGCTTAAAGTCGTAGGCATGCGCCGCTCGCCCCTCCCAGAATAAAGACCAAAAAAGGGTGCCCCTATAATCAAAAAGGGGTTGCTTTGCCCATCATTATTTGTAACACTCGATCGAGTCCTTGTTTTTTTTAGGGTGCGGGAACTTCAATGATTTTAATAGTCAATCGAACAATATTGATTTGATAATAATAATGCTAACAAACGAAAGAGGAAAGGGCTCAAAGGGAAAACACACACTTAACCAAAACCCAAAAGAAGTAAGAAAAAGTGGTAAGCTAAGGAGAGAAGAGAGAAGAGATGGTTCTTAATGAAAATCGCACGATTTAGACACCTAATCCTCTAGAGGTGGGATTAAGCAACAGTTAGGCAGTTAGAAGGATGCAAGTTCTTTGAAGAATGAGCCTAAGCCGCGGATGTAAATGCGCAATTTTGGATATAAAATCCGCTTTTTAATGCCGGGAAAGGACCAAAAATGCCAATACCCTTTCTTTCCCCTCTAATGAATATGGCTTAAACCAGAGAAGAGACTAAGCGACTACTAAGTAAGGAGAGAAGTTTGTTCAGCATATGCCAAAGAGTTGTCAGAGGAAATTTTACATAAGAGATTACATATAGAGATTACTTAGATCTCCTTGAAAACGAGAGAGAGAGAGAGAGAGAGCTGTGAATTTGAAATTTTATACTCAAGGATGTATAGGCGTGTCGGTTTCTACTTTCTACTTACCTTTTGCATCTCCTCATATGTGTAAACAAGACTCTCCCTTATGCTAAGAGGGATCAGCATCCCTAAAAAAATGAGTTTTAACATCTTGGGTTTTTTATGGCACACAACAGGCACGCGATTCCATCACACAGGGGTGCGATGCATTACTAATCATCGCCGCCTGTTTGATATCAAATTGATGAGGAGAGAGAGGAACCCAGAGTTCATCGTCATCGTCATCGCATGCCAGACGCATGCCTCTAGGATCTAGAGATCTTGGCAAGGGTTACCCATGAATTCTGAATGGAACGCTAATCCAGCTGATTTCTTTAAGGAAGCTGGCTGAAACGGTTGGGTGGGGGGATTAGTTAAGCTGGTCGAGAGCCAAGTTCAGCTTCCTATTGGGATTAAGATTAGGCAACCGCTAAGCAGGCCCGGATTAAGCCATGCTATCTTCCGTGCCAGCTCTAGACTGCTCCATTTTCGAAGAAAATTTTCTCCTATCTTCTTTTTATGTTTTCTTCTATGAAAACGCATTGAAATTGTTGAATATTTTTGCCGCTAATAGACATAAAGTTGACCCTAATAGATGTAAATAGAACACACCTACACCTCGAATACACATATACACATTTACATATATTATCATCATGGGACGGTATGCGGATTAAGCAGCTAATCCGGCCAGACTCTAAATGACCAGAGGACCAAAAAGAACAAATTTTTCGGTGGGTTGGTCTTGGGCTAATTTTAATTACAAACATACGCAAAGTGCTGGGAATTCGCTTGAAAAGAAGCAACGAGATTTCAGCAACAAGATGATCTCAGACAGATGTGAACCAAAAAGGATAAGAAAAGGATCTGAACTATATCGCTGCTAGCTGCTGTGAAGTGTCATTCAAGAACCTGTGGTTCAGTAACCTCCACCCACTAAGATCATTAAAAAACTAAGCTAAAAAGCAGAGTGATCATAAAAGTAGGTAGAATCGATCATAAAAAAACGCGCTAAAAAACGGAAGTGTCCTGCGTAAAAAAGTCAAACCAAGTCAAAGTAGCTGCAGTCAAGGACATTCGAGAGAGAGAGAGAGTTTCTACTGACATTCGCGGCGAATTCGTTTACAATCATGCAAATGTAAGAAGAAATTTTTATGATGCAATACTGTCCTGTTTAGGTCCTTTAGGAGCAACCAAAAATTTCTGTATTTTGAGTTCTCTTTCTCTCATTCTTAAGCCGGATTTAGTTCAGCTTTGCACATTTTTTGCATTGTTTTTCCTTTTGGCCAACCTTTTTTTTCTGCAACGCATCGTTTTCTTTTGTCTTTTTGCGAAAATTGACTTCTTAATTGCCCCTGAGACACAGACAGACACGAGAGACGTGAGGGAGTGACAGAGAGGGGGAGTCAAGGCTGGACTACCTGAGTCGTCTGGCTACCCAAAGAGGTAACTCACGCTTACAGGTAGTCCTTCATCACCTTCATCTCCTGATGTATTGTCGCTTGTTTAGGAATTCCATAATTATGATCCTCGTTGGATTGGCCTGAGTTGGCCGCCTTCTTGTGAAAAAAAACAACGCACAAGGGTCGAGAGTCGCGAAAAAAATCGCGTCGCTCGCTAAGCCGGAGATTAAGAGACGGATTTAGAGGAAAATCCATCAATATTACGCCCATTGCCCATAGGGGATCAAGCTTAATCGCGGTGCTTAAGAGTGACTTATTTTGCTGAAAAAATTTAATCCGCCTCCGACCTGAGGAGGTAGACGCAATATCTTTTTTAGTGTCCACTCTTAATCCGTATTGCCCAGCTGCTTGGAAAGAGGTAAAAGTCACCAAAAATGGACTGAACACAAAAAATTGTAGCAATTTATCCAAGAAAAAAAAGAAGTTTAATCCCCTGGGATTAAGTAAAAACAGTTGGACGACATTCCACCAGACCAGACCATGGTCGATCAAAAATAAAATTGTATACCTGCCTCCTTTTTCACTGCCCACTGTCCACGGGTCAGAATTTTCTTGGGTGGCCGGAAAATGTTGCTTAGTCCACTGATCCGAGTGATCAAGCTGGGATTATAGTTAACTTAAGGAGACTGATTAGCGGGACTTGATCTGCGATTAGCGCCGGGATTTGCATTTCCCTTGTGGCGCAATCGAGTAACCGCAGTTCCGCGAGGATTGTGATCGTGATCCTCCTAGGATTAAAACCATAGTCCGCTCTTCCGCTTTGTCGGTGAGTGAGTTGACGATTGAGTGTGGGAAAAATGCAAATGATCTGAATGGACTTCAATCCTATGTATGACATCATGTCATGACATTACATTATTTATTTTTTTTACTTCTTTTTTTTGGGAGTTACATTTTTTTAGATAAACAAAATCTATGCACGTATTCAGTCTAGGATTTAAGTTGATTTATATTTAAAAACTTTAGTTATATTTGTTTGATCTGACCAGTTGCTAATGGTACAAAACTTTAATGCTCAATTGCATGTGGAGTGGAGTAAGAAAAAATAAGTCTTCTCCTCTTCAAATTCCAGAAAGAAGCCCTTCATGAGTCATGTAACAGAAGCTTTCAGAACATATTAATGTAAATACAGTGGTAGAAATTGATTAATCTTAAACAAATAATATAAGCAATTTTTATATATATAAATCTAAATTAACAATGACGTCTCCTCCAACAATATTAAAACAATCTTTTGTTAGCATTTCTATAAATTTTTATGGTGGAGAACCAAGTTTTAAATTTACCAAATTATTCTGCTTCTGTGATGCCTTGGTGTGGCGCCCCAAAGAGGAAGGTCAGAATGGCAAGTTGGTACCACGAAAATTTTTGCTTGATTATCTAAAAACAATTTGTTGGAAGCTCTAAGAATCCAGTCCATCGTTTGGAGTTTTCTGGAATATTTTTATACAGTTTTTTTCTAGGTGTTTCCAATATGAAGCCATTGCTGGCAGAAAAAATTGCTTCATTATTAAATGTCAATATAGGACTTCTTGAACTAAAGATACCACAAGCGAAACAAAACATGTCGATTGAATTTTTACACTTTGTAAAACAATTTCAATATTTTCCAAATACATACAACATTATTTGTGCTAAAGCCTGAGTCTAATAGTCAGCAGAGTGTTATTCATGGTGTACTTTGAAATTTCAAAAAATGTTCAAGCGTTTTAAATTTTGTTTATTTTTAGCTTATGACATCTATACCACTTACCCAATATTAATAATCTAAGGTCCAATTTCTCGTCAACATAATATATTTTATCACAATGTTTAGGAAAGATTTTAGGTATATTTTTACATTAGTAAAAATTACATTGAAATTTGAAGTTTTAAAATAAGCAAAACCTAATTTCTTATATTCTGATAATAAAGGTTTCATATCATTTATAAAAACACAACTTTTTTGGATTAATGTGATGCGAAAATATTTTAAAAATGTGCCTAAAAACTAGCTTTACGTGATTTTCTCGGAAACGGTGCTTAACGGACTTCATCGAGACATCTATCCAGTTCCTTGACTTCAAGGTATAGTAGACACTTCTTTGATTTGGAGACCCTAAAGTTGTTTTGTTTTTTTTTGTAAACTTTTTATTATAACTCTGTTTCAGGAAAGAGATTTTAAGGAGAAATAAGTATATTTTTCATACCAGAAATTTCCTTAGAGCCATAAAATTTCTATATCTATATCTATTTCTATTTTTATAAAAACTCATCATTTAATATGTCTATTAAAAAAAACGGACCACAGGGATTGAATTGGATTGGATTGCATTGAACCAAGTGCAATTTATACATCAATTTGTAGCACTTCCGTTCTGAACTCTATTCATCTGCTTCCTTAACTGTTTCTTCTCTACTCTTTGTTTGGCCCAAAAAAAAATAATACAAAAATAACAAAACATATTTTTCCCTCTTTATACCTTTTGGCCAGTTTTGTTGATTTTTTGTTGGGATTTATGCAATTTGTCCAAGATTTCAACTTCCTGTGCTTATATAACGAGGCTTAGTCTGCCATTCAATTATCCTAGATCGATTGTTCTGTTTATTTTTTCTAAAGATGTTACGTTTCTTTTTAGACAACCTTTTCTTTTGGATGATGATCCTGTTCAGAGAGAGACAGATAGAGAGAGACTGAGTCAAGTCCACCCAATTGTTGGTATTTGCGTGGGGCACTTGGTGGCATCATTCCACCAGAAATTACCAGCTGTTGCTTAAGCGGATTTCCAAGCAGATTCAGAAGCCAACGTCATCACGTGCCGCTCCAGGACCAAGACACACCCCCCCATCCACAATACATCCATTCATGTTTTGTTTTCTTTTTGCTTCTTGGTTTTTTTTCTTCTGTGTTTATCAGTCTGCAGATGCAAATTATTCCCAGTTGTGTAATTAAAACAATGTTGAATGTTGCTGCTGTGTCTTATGTGTTGTTTTTGGTATTGTTTCTTTTCTTTTTGGTTTGCTTATCATCTAAAAGCGTCGTCAATCGCCAGAGACTTGTCTTATCGGCCTTTGCCTTTGGCTGCAAGTCATTTTTTTCTGTTTTTCTTTATTTTTTTGTGTTGGTAATACAATCATCTATTTTTCAACAGAAAGACTATCAATTTTTGCAGAAAAAGCCAAAAGAATACGTAAGAGAATTAACATTTTTAGCAAAATTAAATTGGGTTATGCAATAGCCAATTTAAGTTTTTATTTACCACATCAATTAATCAACCAGGATGAAAGGAATCAACTACTTCTATAATTTAATAGTTTATTAAAAGTTTCGCTACTAAAAATGATATAAGACTAGATGAAAAAGGTGTTGATTTAAGACTTGAAGAGGGAAAATGTTATACAAATTTCTCTGGTAACTTTAACAAGTCAATTTGAATTTAGAAAGATGTGAGATGAAACTCGACTTTCCTCGTTTTCATGTAGATGGATGAAACAGAATAGAATTATATTATTAAATAAAAGTTAATCTTATATACCACTGAAATAATTTTCCAAAATTATATATGTATAAACTTAGAAACATTTTAAATTGTATAAAAATTCTCAGCTACTAGGATCAAAAATTTACTTTTCATCAAATTCCTTCTTTTTTTTTGCTGTTAAGTATATTTAAAATCTATCCAGACTTGGACAATAATAAAATTAAAATATAAAGCCAAAATATTCTGCCTTTGTTTTCGATTCGGAATCGTTTTCATTGAAAACTTTTCAAACTCAAGTCAACAGCAAATTCCCAAACGTTTTCGAACTTGCTGCTCTTAATTTCGAATGAAATGTCAATCGTTTTTGTTTTCAAAACAAAGTTTGAAGCATTTTAGCTTAAAAATTTTCTAAACTTAATAATTTAGGTATAAATTTGTATTTGAATGTAAATCCCGACAAAAGTAATACAACCGACAAGTCGAAAATTTTGCAAAAAGTGAAGAAAACAATCCCCAAAATAAAAGTTAAGCGACTTAAATACAATTTGGGGAAACCCCGAGCTAGAGAAGGCAAAAGTTGCAATAACCTTAAAGTGCGGCCTTTTTTTTGTCGCTGGGTGTATATGTTTCATTTTTAAATGATTCTTTAACAAATTTCCAGTTCTAGTCCTAGAAAATGAAATAAATTTTACATATTTTACATCGAATATAATTGTCGTTGATAGACAATCGTAAAAAGTGGCATTAAAATTTCAATGAAAATTCGTTTTTAGAACAAAAACAGGGCATGTTCATTTCGGTTCGCAACACAATTTTCTAATAACATTCTAATAATTATTCTTGAAAATTAATAAAAGAATCGAATTTAGTCACTAAGTTATAAAGCTATAGAGGTTTTATCGAACATACATAATTGGCGTTGTCAAAAATCGCGATGAGTAATGTGGCGCATCGGCATTTTACAAGTTTTTTTGTAAAAAATAAAGCGATTTTTCGAAAAAAAAAAAAAAAAAAATAAAGTTCAGTATTAAAAAACTTGTTTTATAAAAAAAAAACTTTAGACTTTCATTGTTGATGGTAATTTCATCGTTTGTAAGGCAGCTACATGATATAGTATTCTGATCCGTCTGATTCTTAGACAGTACATGGATACGTCTAAGTTTGTTTTCCAAATATAAACAAAACTAATAAATAAATATTTAAACGTATTAATGAGAAAATTGGCAAACGATTTGAAACAGAAAATTCCTTTGGATTCTCGCATTTAGAAAAGGAATTCGAATTCGGTTCGTACCAAATCATTCGGAATCGAGAACGATAGCAGACCTGATTAATTCTATAATATGAAATCTTAATAAGAATTTTGTAATAAACTAAAGTTCTCAATGTTCAGTGAGGGTATAAAGGGTATATGAGGTTCGACTATACTTAAAGTAAGACCCATTGCGATTGGGATTTTTCATTATTTTATTAGATGCGTTCATATTAAATAGACACACGCACACACACACATCGACGTTGTGTTGTTGTCGACGGCATTTGGAAGTCACTTGATTCGTTTTTTATATTTAAGCAACATAAATTTGCCAGTTGAAACGCAGCTTCAAGATCAAGGATTTTGTATGCTTATCATCGGGTCGTCCAATGCACCCGGGCTCGCATATTTTTATTTGATTTCCAAATTCAAGTCAACCAGTTTGTTATCAGCCACACACACATATTCTATTTTGATTCTAGAGAATCAAAAAAACTTGACCATGGAAAGAATCTCCTTTCGGTGTCAAAGAGTGCGGTGGGACACTTGGAAACATCGAAATCGCAGCGGCATTAATGTCATCACGTAGTCAATATAATAAAAAGCTAAACGATTAACCCAATGAAAACAATGAAGTCATCTTTGAAAATGTAACTCACCCTCAATATAATTTCTAAAAATATATATATTTAAAACACTTGAAATTACCAATTAACATTTAACATTTTTGCAAAAAACATTATCGCAAATTTTTTGTATTTTTTCGGCATTAAATGGGTTAATCAAAACATTGCAACGCAATCAGAACTAATTACGAGTACCTCTATGTATATATATACTTATATTCCATTTCAATTATGTTAGATTTTTGAGTGTGAATGTGATAAGAGTGAGCTTCATGGGGCAACGGGACAGGCGCGTTTTGCGTGGCGCCAAAAAGACCTTCGGAAAGGTGCCACATGATGACGTGATGTCAATCCAATTAACAACCACCAGAAGTAGTCGTAGAAGAAGTAGTAAGGAAACCGCACAAAAGTTGACAAAACTGACAGGATAATCAGGCGGCAATTGTTTGGCAATTAAAGAAGTCCTAGAAAAGTCACCCAAACACAAAAAAAAAAAGAAAACCACATTTAAAATCCTCAAAAAAAAAGGTGGAAAATGGGGAGAAAAAGTATCGCATTGCATACGCATGAGCAGCTTTTTGGTCAACTTGAAGGACATCTGTGTGTGTCCTTTGTTAGTGGTTCAACTGTCAACAAAGCTGTCCTTGCTCTTGTCAATTTGTTAGTGTAAATTTGCAAAAAAGTAAAAAAAAAAACCGAAAAATGAAGTTGTAAATTGCATTGATTGGTCGTTGACAGCTGAGCGACAATTGACACACAGAGTGGCCACACACACACACTCACACACATTGACTCACACAGCCTGTCATTTTCTTTGATGTTTTTCCTTTTTTTTTTGCTTCCAACTTGTCAACAAGCGCGCCAAATTGCAATTTTTAACGGGCAATCCTTTGGGCCGTAACCAAAAACTGAAACAACCAACTTTATATATAGTAAAAATCGCTAAACGATTAATCAACTCGTTTGGACATCTATATAGTAGGTGTAAGAGGTCTCCTATCTGGGTGTCCTTTTAATCAAATGGCATGATTTATGGATTGCATAGGCTCCTCATTCTCCTTTTCTCTCATGGAAAAAATTGTATAAAAGTCACAAGTCGTCTTTTTCTTTCTCTTTTTTTTTTTCGTATTTTGGTCTTTTGTCAATTGGCCTTTTGACTTGGTCTTTGGGATCGGTTACCATTAAAAAATTCGTACAAGGACACTTCTTCAGCCAGTTGGCCAACTTTCCATCATCATTTTGACTTTAGAATTCATTAATCATAATTCCCTTTTTTCGAGGCACTTCAGTAGCCGAAATAGTAGTTGAATGAAAATTTTCAATGGCTGAAAAGTTTCAGTTCTCTCTTTCTTCTTTTTTTGCTTTTTGTTTTGAAGGAGTTTTGTCTTGACTTTTTTGTCAAATAAAAATCTCCAGTCATGCCAAAGAAATCACTGTGAGTTATTCAACTGATTAGAAGAGTGCGGCGGATGCAGCTGTCCTTTGTGTGGCCTATAGTTAGTTAGTCATGTGAAGTACTTACTAATTTTGAAAAGGATAATGCCACAGTGGGAAAAACTCCTAAAAAGGATGCATTGCACAACCAACTGAGTAAACATAAAAACGAAAACCCAGACAGGACGACAAGTGGATGCATCCATCCACAGGAAGAGACATGCTTGACGCCACCAAAAACAAAAAAAGAGACATTTTCATCAGTTTCCTTCTTCTAGGAGGAAACTAAAAACCCAATTTCCTAAATTGAGTGTAACTTAAGTATAAGTATTTGTTATTCTTTTTTTTTATGTCCTGTTTCAGGAGACGAGCATTTTGTGTAACTAAGCAACAGAGCCAAGGGCTAACCTTTTTTGCACCTTTAAATTGGGTTTCCTTCTTTTTTTTTTGCATGCGCAAAACTGGAACAGGGTCACGTCGAACTTCTAGATAGTTCTTTCAGTTGCTAAGCACTAAGACTCAGTGTCTTGACACGATACGAGGAGGATGATGAGGAAATTGAGTTGTCACCACCTTGCGGCATTTACATACATACACAGAGATGAATTGATTCCAGTCCAGTCATTCTTACGTGATATTATAACAAATTAACAGACATGATGCCCGACTGAAGTTGAAATGATTATCCCTTTTTTTTTGTGGGGTCCTTTGATTCTATGCCGCTGGCAAGCATAATTTGAGTGACAAGTTGCCCTAGAATTCATGTTTTGATCTATGCCGTAATCCTTTTCATACTGAAAATTGCACGCAGAACTGTGCACAGTGGCTCTTTTTTTTTGGTGAACGTGAGTTTTCGATATTATTTAATAGAAATGATAAGAATTTGATGCTTCGGCTGGACTGAGGTTTTAATATATTTTATATACTTATAGAAGTTAGAATATATTATTTATTTATTTACAATTTTAGATAAAGCATTAAATACTAGACCGAAACAAAAACAATAAGTACTAGCTACAAGGACTAAGAATATATGTATGGAGTCTTGTGAGATATTCTATAATATTCATATGGTTACTAACTAGAACTGGATCTTTATTTTTATATAGATAGCGTTTAATATTAGATATTGAGATTAAGAATGGTTCTTCTATCTGAAGAGAGTAGAAGAAGGGAATAGAAGAATAGAATAGAGTTATAGAGAAGAAAGTCACTCAGAAATTCTCACACAAGTTGGGAAGAGAATTCCACAATAAATCAGATTTTGATTCGTTTTCATTAAAAAAAAATTTTGTAAATTTTCCAAAGGCATATGTTTGATCAATTGCTTGTTTTGTGAAAATTGGGACCAAAAGGTAATTAAGCAAATGGTTACCCTAGACTGCTACTTAAGACTAAATTTAAATAAACTAAATTACATATAGTTTATGCAAAAAAAAAAAAAAATACAAAATCTGGTCCAACTTGCATTGCATTTTTATGTAAAAGTATTTTGGAGATTTGACACTCATTTCATTGTATAGTTGTCATTCATTCATTTGAATTTAATTCGAATGGATTCATTTTACTTCGATTTTTCTATCATTTATAAAAAAAAAACATTCACAAGCCCAAACAATTCATTCTTTTTTTAAAAGGTCTTAATAATAAATAAATAAATAAAATAAAATGAATTTTGCTTGGAGGTATTTGGTTTTTTAAATTGAAAAATTAAGTTGATTTGAAGTTGATAATTAATAATTATAAAGGTATTTTCAAGATATTCAAATTAATATTCAATTAATAAACAGATTAAAAATTACCTCTGTGCTAATTTTTGTATTTCTTTGACGTGTTTTTTGGAGTTCTTGCATGTATTTCTTTACATTCCTATAGTTTATAACTATGGTAATAAATGTGGATACAAAAAATTTACAAATAGTACTCCTTTTTTCGCTTTTCGATGTTGAAGTTAAACTTGTGTGACTTGTTTCATTGTGCAAGCAATTATTGGACGAATATGATGAATATTATGAATACCTGAATATAAATGCTCTAAAACCTCTAAAACTTATATTTTATTTTAGAGAAGCTCAACATTTTAAAAGTGGGGAGATAATTTGCCTAACATTTTCTATCATTTCATTCAATATATTGTTTCATGTAAATTTTCTTGAAAGTTTTGAATTTAGGTGGTAGAAATGCGAATCCTTTTAATTTTGCTTAAAGTTATCTTTGTTTTTCAACATTTTTGCCAAATCTAGTCAATACAATGTCAATAAAATTGACTCTCTTTGAATGCAAACAAGCTTACCCTTTGCAAATGAGTAAGAAACTCATAAAGATAAGTTCCAGACAGCGACTGCAATGAATTTTACAAACGAAAAATGTCAATATAAATACATATATAATTTCTTCTAGGAGAGTAACGAAAGATAAGGCCGTTGTCATTGTCGGTGAAAGCAAATGCATTTCCGGCTCTGTTTACTCAATTGCAATTGCAATCGAATGGCAACTGTCACCAAGTAAGTCACCGAAAAACTGAACTCCAAGATGATAAGAAAGCAAAAAGAAAAAGAACGAGGAAAACGCATTTTACAAAAATTAAAATTGCTGCTGAACTTGGCCTTGCGAGTGCTGAGTGTGGTGTGTACTTTGAGTGGGTGTGAGTGGGCAGAGAGACAAGCAGAAGTCTTATCGATACAAAAACCACTCTATGGAAAAGGTAATCCAATTTGGTCAGTTTAAATATTTGGCTATGTGGCGCCAACAGACACCATAGTCGCCGGTTATAAGGGCTTTGAACTTGGACCCCAGAAAACACGGGGCAGGGGGGTGGGGAATAGTGTGACAAAGTGTTTTTTCTTCTCTTATAGAGGACTTGGAATCATTAGAGCCTATAAGAAATCCTTTCACACAATGGCATAACAAATCCAAATCAAAAAGGATGTGCATTGTTGCGCATAAAAGGATGTGGGAAACAGCATAAGACTGACCTGCTGACCAAAGGGCAGTGATGGATGATCTAAATAGGGAATAAGAAATCTATCTGAGCATGCAAAATTTTAAAGTCCTGCCCCAAAAAATAAAATAACCCAAAATAAAATTATGCCTGGATGAATTTTAGTTTTCGTTTTTATTTTTTTCAAGCAATTAAGATCCTAGAGCCATCCCTTAAAGTGTAACCTGACACTTGGGTAACTAGGACTAATACACACACGCACACTGACACACACTAACACACACAGACACACAAACACTTAGACATAAATCAGAATCAGCGAGGCGCTCCACGAATAAAAGTGAAACCATTTCCGGTATCAGCGTGTAGTCCAAAACGACTTTCAATTTCGTTTTTGGTTGAATTTTTTTTTCTATAATTTCCTCATCAAATTGTATGTGGAACAATAACTAGGTGAATGAGTGAAAAAGGACGTCAACGCCTCTTCTTCTTTTTGGGTGCATTCAAATTCCGTTTTCGATTTTCGATTTCCGCAGGTTTTGCTCGATAGCAGATTGAATTTGAGACCGCGAGAGGTAAATCTAATGATCGCTTATCAGATTGCAATATAATAAAGGTGAAAGTTGAGGCAAGAAAAAATGGGCGTTTTTCTGTGGTAGCTCTATGAGGTTTTTCTGCGGAAAGTGAGAGAATGAAAGTGAGAGTGAGACATGAGTGAGAGTTCTTGATGGGGGGAAAAGTAGGGGAGATCTCAACCCGCATATATGAATGTTATGTAGTTTCAATCACCTCATTTGGTTGGTTGGCTCTTTCAACTAACTGGCATATCCGGCATGACATTTTTGTTTTCTTTCGGTTACTTTTAATCAAACGTAACTAAATATTTCCTCATATATTGTTAATCAATTGTACAAATTTCCCCCCTCCACACATAACTCTCTGGCCCCTCCTCTTCGTCTAAGTGCCTTTTAATTTATGGTTATATGGAGGCGTAACAATTGGCGAGTCCAAACAAATATTCAAATGAAATACGTATATTTTCCTCTTTTCTTTTTTTTGGCTTCATACATATTGTTTAGGCAAATTTTTGTCTTCTATTTGTTTGCTAATTGTTTGCGTTTTTTTGTAAAAAAAATCTCCATAGAAGCGGGCTTGGTCATGCGGGTAGCGGAGAGGGAGGGAGGAAGGCAACTCAATGCGAATAGTCATTAAATTTATATCAACTTTAACTTGAGCTACGTGAGAAATGTATGTGACTAATGGCATTTCTTGGAATCCTTTACGTTCAATTAAAGACATTTAGATGCTGATAATGAAAGGTGTAATACAAGATGTTGGCTCCAAAAAGGACATCAGTAATCCTTGATAAAGTAGAAAAGTAGATAATTTCTCATGATAAACAGTCAAAACGGTTAGCAGCTCAATCAATACGAATCATTTTTGACATTTTAGCGCCCAATTTCAGTCCATTTTGAGAGGAGAACCTGTTAAAATATCAGATGACCTATATATACCTATATTCCCACACACAAACACAGAGACACTTGAAAGAGTCGGAAGCAAAGATGCAGATGGAGAGCCAGATCGAGATACAAATGATGATAAGAGCCGTCAACCTGCGATGGCATCTTGTGGTTGACTGAGCTCAGGGAGCAGCAGCAGCAGGAGCTCCGGAGCCCCTCCATTGTGTTTGCCTTTGCCAAAGCGGATCGAGTTGACATTTCGGCAGTGGGCAACTCAATCACTGGGCAGCTGCTTAGTGGAATCTCTTCCACTTTCTTTCTCTTTCTTTCCCTCTTTAAAGCACTGTGCAATATTGCATCTTGGACAACCACAAAACAAAAACAAAAAGTAATACGAAGCCATTTTGTTTGCCGGACATTGCAAGAAAAAAAAAGAACTGAAATCCTTTGTCCTTTTATACCCATCGGCTAGCCTTTGAGGCCTGGATCTCTCAGCCTACTTCTGGTTCATCTCTTTTCTATTGCTTTTGTCTGTTAGCCATATTGTCCAGAGAGAGAGAGACAGAGGGGAAGAAAAAAGGTTTAAGTGTATGCTCTAAAATTTCGCAACATGTTTCACATTATTGATGATGATCCTCAACCTTTTTTTCGCCCTTTGTGTGCTATTGTCTGGTCTGTAATGAGCATCTCATGAGTTTTCTATGGAATATCTATGTGCGCCACAGGATATCTAGCCGTCTGACTTCTTATCTCCCACATGTTCTTCTACCGAGAGAGACAGAGAGGGAGAGGGAAAGAGAGGCTCCTTGCATAATCTACGCTTGACCAGCTCAGCATTTTTTCCCCCCTCTCTGTGTCTCGAAATTAGTGCGGTTGGTCAAGCATGAAGTAAAAGATTAATTAAAGATGATCGCTTATAGAATTTTTACTCTATATAGATTTACATTCATTAATAGCGCAATTTTTTGCAGCGTAATGTTAAGGATATATTCTTCATCCTTTGGCAGAAGCAGCATATGCTGCAATCACTTTCCCATGACATCCTTTCACACATGTGTGCGCGGATCTGTCTGTGGGAAAAGAAACACTTTCACTGGCATCTTTCTCACATTACACATCCTGTGGCAACCTGCAAAGGATTGTGACATTGCAGCTGACAAGTGTCCTTTATGTACACACATGTGTGTGTGTGGCTGAGATTGAACAATTTCATGTGGTTACCATGTAACTCACATAGAGAAATGACTCGGCTCTAGCAAATTATGCACACAAACTGCAAATAGTTTCGAGGAAATAAAAGCCAAGAAATAAAAACCTATCCCGAGTGCTAAAAAGGATATTAGAGGGTAAGTGTCATCGAATCGTAAAAACCGTCGCTTAGGCCAAAGAGGCAAAAAGGCACATAAATTCAACTCATGCCGAACATTGCATACTCTATACAATTGGTCATCTAAAGATATCAAAATAGAATATTGATCATTATAGTTTTCTATAAACAGGATAAAATGTGAGTCCAAACTATATGATACTCAGCCAAAAATGATACTCAGGCCAAAGTTGCTATGGCTCTTCAAGTTGGGCATAATTTCCTATTGTTTATCAATCTTTTTTAAATGAGTAAAAGTATTAAAATTATATAAGGGATTAGTTATATAATTTTAGGACAACAGTTAAATATTTAATATACTGAACTGTTTATGTATTAGTATTAGAATCCATGACAAACATACAACAATGCTCACCTAGCCAAATCCTTGTTAAGCGAATCAGTGTGAAGGAGACATGAGCTTTACACGAAAATATGGCATTACTTTCGAAGACTTCAAAAGAATCTAATAATAGGGCATTTCATTCCAAGATTACAACAGAAGTTAAAGAAAACTTTTTATTGACTAAATTTCACTTCTATTACTCATTAGACGATTTTATGCTGCTCGTGAAAGCGATCAATTCAGGCTATAAGTTCTGTGTGGTTGATAAGTTTATATACAAGTTAAAGTTTAGAACCTACATATAACTATGTGATTTTGAATTGATAGCTTTTTTGTCAACATATGATTGTAATATATTGACGTGGAACCGAACAGAGATCATGCAACAAATTTTTGCCCATCAACGATTGTCTGATCTTGATCTGAAATGTACAAAAATACATCATTCCATGGAATTCACACTGGGTCGAATGTCTGTTAAAATTTTCTGAAAAATTACTCAAAAATTTGTGAATTGAAAATCCATATATTTAGATTGTGTACAATTGGGGCATTGGACATGTGAAAAGGATATGTCACAGACAAGGTAACATATTTAAAATCATATAAGTTAAGTGTTAAAAAAGGACGATAAGGTGAATATCAATAATAATTCTTGTTGATGTTTAATTTTTTAATTTCCAAGTGCTTAAAATTATGCTAAATTGTTATTAAACTGACTTGGAATATTTTCTAAAATCGTTTTGAAATTCAACAGTCTGAAGGAATATAGGTGAAATAACCAAAATAAGTTGAAAAGTTCTTAATTTTTAAGAAAAACTTTTAATTTTGCAAAACTACAATTAGGAATTGTTCCAAAATGTTTCAATTAAACGATTTGAATTCATAATTAAGAAGCTTTTAAGGGCCATTATATGTATAAAGAACAGGAATTTTGAATTTAATTAAGGACATATCCAAAATGAGCAAGTCGTTGTATCAAGACTTTTTTTAAGATACAATACATTTATTTAAACAATTTTTGATTATAAAATAGACCTTCAATCGGTCCAATTGATATCGAGAAAAGTAATAATGAAATTATGGTTAAATTTCAATAAGATAGAAATAGAATAGTTTATATAGAATTTAGTTTAGTTTTATATAGAATCAAATATAACTTTTCTATATAAACTAACTGACTAGTCGGTGGCTCAGTGGAGACCTACTAAATCTACAATTCTGTTGTTCTCGAGTTCTCAAACGCCGACGCAGGTGGAGTTTCCCCTGATGAAACAATACTAAAAAGTAGTTCCGTCGGGGATAATGGAAACCATTGTGGATAACGAATAATTTTCATTTTATATAAACCAACTGAGATTATTAGCCTCTATGACTTCTTTTTTTGAAGGGTATACAAAGGGCAAATGCAATCAACTGCAGACATCACAAAAGACCTGAGAAAGTCATGTTGGTTGGAGGATTTCTCGTTGCCTCTTTTTGGTTTTTGCTTACACGGGCAATAAGTTGTTATTCCAGCATCTTGCTCCTCCTCCCCTTCCTGCTCCCTTTCCTCCACATGGTGTTGGGCAATTTTATGGCCACACATTGACACTTTGTCTTGTCTTTGGCCGCAAATTAGTCAAAGACCATCTCACTCGAGGAGTGAGCTGTACAATTTTTTATGCCACCACGAAATGTTGAACGCTTTACGCATCCTTGCTATATCCATGTGTGTGTGTGTGTGTGTGTGTGTATGGGCATTAAACGCACCATTAAGTGGATACTCTCATTTTAGGCTTTTGTTTTGAGGTTTATGTCGCAGTTTTTGCCGGTGTTTATTTCGGTTTTTCGTTTTGGTTTCGCGCTTCATTTACCCAACCTAAGTGACTTTGCTTGTGCAGCGAATTTTTTATGTTACATAGTTCAAAAAAAAAGAAACATCAAGATGTATCTCCTATATATCTCACTAAATGTCACCGAGTGAAAGTAAATAATAAAAAAAATCTTTCAGTTTCAGGGGGGAAGTTACTCTATTTTTGTCAACATTCATTTATTTCACTTCTTTTTCTTTTTTTTTTGGTAGCGTGCCTGGCATCATCTGCCTACTGCATTTCAATGTTAAAAAGTTCAAATAGTTCGTTTTTATTTTTTTGTCTTTCCCCTCTAGCAAATGTCTCATTTCCTGGCAATTGTCTCTACACCATGTGCTCAACATACAAATAAATGATATTTTTCTTGGTTGAACTATTTGAAAGACGATTTAATAGGGGGAGAGGCCTCTATCTCTATCCATATGCATGTGCGCTGCACATTTTTCACCTTTGCCTGACCTTGAGTGCGTGCCTAGCAGATGGGAGGAGAAATTGGGGGAGAAATGGTGGATTTAGAAAAGACAACTTTTCACTTAGTTCATTAATAAACCCCAAGAAAAACAAAAGAAAAATGGCTGAAGTGACTAAACTAAGTCACATAAACGAAATGAAAACTCATTCATTTCATTCGAGGTTCCTGAAATTTGGATCTTGGATGAATTTTTGAAAGGAAATCGTTGAAACTGGACAGCAAACAAAATACCTGTCCAGCAAAAAAAAAAAAAAAACACCTGTGTGAGAATGTTCAACAAAGCGCAAGAGATGAACAAAAATTGCATGAAATTCCTTGAGCAAATATGTGAATTTGAAACCATTTAAACACACACACACACAAGGGCAGACCACAAACAAAGATAGAAAGAGAAAAATCTTTTCTATTTGTGAAGTGCATCCGTTTGCATTTTCACTTTTCACAATGAAAATTGAAACCGCAGAATTAAACACACACACACATGGAGCGTAGCAGGATACGCCTGTGTAATCAACCTTATGATGATCCACGTCCTTGCCCTAGTGTCCTAGTTTCACCAAAAACCACAGAAAAAAACAACAAAAAACCGGACACTGTGATCGAATTGCCAAAATAAAAAAAACAGATTGCATCTACAAGCGTTTTGACAGACAAAAACGAAATCAATATCAAATAGAAAGAAATTCGAAAGGAAATGCCTGAAAAAATAATCATAAATTTCTTAAAATGAAAATAAAAATGCACTTGTTAATAAATTTTCGTTTATCGCCAATATTTGCTTGGAATCGATTTGTTATGCTTACGATTTCAATCATATGGTTGAAAATCCTTTCTTTTAAAGGATTCAACTACCCTTTTTTTTCTCAACATGTGAAGCGGCAAGTGTCTAGAGTCTAGACTTTAAGACCCTTTCCTTTATTTCTTTTACAACTAATCATCGTGACAGGCTCAGTCAACCCTAAAGGGTAACACCTTCTCTTTGTAAACGTTCCTACTGTATGGTTCTTGTTGTTGTTGTTCTTAACCTTTTACTTCCTTTACATAGTGTGACTATTTTTGTCCTCATCGTTTTTGATTCTATGGAATTGTTTGTGTGTGTGTGTGTGTATTTTTTTTGTTGTTGTAGGTGACTTCAGGCCGCAAGGTTGCATGCAACCGTGAGAACTGATTGCAATTTAATCCTTTGCGCAAGTTGTTTATACACACACAAAGGACACATTATGACTCATTGCCGGGTACGGACATATAACAAAATGGAATCCTTTGTTTGTCCTTAGGGTATCCCCAAGTGAACGCTCATCACATTTATGACAAAAGCAAAAAGGAAGACCAGGAAGAAGAGAGTGCAAGGAAAAGGAAAAAAGAGTGAGATTCCTAACACACTAAACACTTAAAGTAAGTAAAAGTGAAACCCCAAAAGGGGAATTCAAGTCACCCATGAAACATAGGTGGAGAAGGCTTAAATAAGTATATATATATATCGGGCGTAGACCTAATTCTTATGCCTTATATAGTGAAAAATATTTCTCTTAACTCTAAGCCTTTTGAAATAGAAAGAAAACAAACTAAAAGTGATGACTAAATCAAACTTTTACAATCTAATCGAAGTCTATTGATTATAATTCAGAATATGGTTTACAGTAGACTCCGGTTATAACGACGCTCAAGAGACTGACGATTTTTGTCGTTATATCCGGAAGACGTATTAACCGGTGGCCCTTTCATATAAGTTTGTATTGGGACCAACCAATCACACATGGAACTTTAGTCGCTATAACCGGACGGACGTTATAAGCGGAGTCGTTATAGCCGGCATTGTTAAATCAAATTTCTCTATGGTAATGACAAAAATTTAACAAATTCTGTTGTTTTTTCGTCGAGATTCTCTCTCCTAAAGTGTTAAGTCTTGGTTAAAGATGATCTGAAACGCCTTATCACTTAACCCCCTTTATTAACTAACTACACCCATGCGGATAGGCCTTGAAAGCAAACAAAAGTAGGCTACTAACTAACTATATAAGTTAAACACATAACTAAACCCACATAACTAAACCACATAAACAAAACTCACACACATACATACTCACATACTCACCATCCATATCAATCCTTATAGTTCTTTAATTCCAGCAAGGGAGCAAGAGGCTTTAACCCCCTTTAGCAACGTATTTAATACTATTCTGTTACTTTACTTATTTAACACACAACACCCTCTTAACCCCCCTCTTAACCCACACCAGAGCAACCCGTTCCGCTCACATGTTGGGCCAGAGTAACAACAAATCGTTAAGCCGAAACTCACGTGCTCAATTGCTGCGAGCCCGTTGCTAACAAATATGGCCGAGCACCGAAACATCCACCCACTCACTTCCATTTACACACAAGCACACGCACACACATGTATATAATGACAACGCATGTGCCCCATTTTAACACTTTCGCTCTCTTTCCCGCCCGCACATGTCGCCCATTTTAACCCTTTTAATGCTGTCTCCGTCTGCTCCAATGTCTGCCACTCACATGCCGGCCATTGACTTGACTCTCTCTCACTCTCTCTCGGACCCCTCTCCCACAGCCAACAGCCTCCCACACACACTTGTACGGCACTTGTGCCAGCCCCATTGACGCACGCTCTCTCACTCTTTCTCTCTCGTTGGCTAACTCGCTCCCACTCTGCCGTCTCTTAAGCAAGCAATTGGTTATGTTCTGCTCTTTTGCGCGTTCTCTTTCTATGCTCTTCAATTGAGCCAAAAAAGGGGAAAGTTCGTATGTGTGTGTGTGTGTGAGTGCAAGCCTTTCTCCTACCCCTTCACATAACTCAACTCACTTGTTTATGTTTGTGAGTGAGTTTTTTCTAAAGTTCTCACTCGTTTTTTATGTGTCTGATTGAAAGTGAAAGGATATTTTCAAAAGGGGTGAGTATTGTAAAAGCAAAGAGACGGAGTGAGCGAGAGAGAAAGAAAGTGTGAGTCAAGTTATTTTTATTGATTTTGTTATGGTTTGAATGTATTTGTGCGGCGAATACACATACAATGAGAACTCTTTCATTTCCATTCGCTGTTTGCTCTTAACTCTTTGACAGCGGTCGCGCATTAATTTTATTTTGACAGCGCCTGTCAGGACCAGTATGTGTGTGCGTGTGCATGTGTGTGTGTGTGTGTGTGTGTGTGTCTGTGTGACTGGTAGGCGGAGTTTGATCAATATTATTAATGGGAAATGGCGTCCACAACTCTTTTAGTCTTTTGGAATGAGTGATGACTAAATCAAACATTTACAATCTAATCGCAATCTATTGATTATAGCGCGAAGGGATAAATAATTTGGGTAAGCTTTAAGAACTTGTCACTTATATTATTAGTAATTCGCTAATATTTGAGCTGAAGAACTATTTTACTTTGTATTCTTTGAAATATATATTTTTTTTATACATTTTATTAAATTTATTTATTTAGACACTCAATAAAGTATATTAAACAATGTATATTAAAGATTAAAGTTGATTCATTTTGGACAGGGCTGATTTTAAGATGCAAAACTGTTTCGAAAACTGAATTTGAAGATTTATTCAACGTAATTTTTGGGTTACTAACTATATACTTCCCTTTGATTGAGTCAAATAAAATACCGAATTTTTGAAAACGTACAAAATTTGCTGTTCGAAAAGTCAAACAGTGGTCTAAAATAGGTTCAGTCAGATAGTAGATTCTAATCTTCTTAATCTTGACATTTCGCCTCTCATTAATTCAAAGTTATCACCTTCGAAAACTCTTTATATTTCGATTTATGTCCTTACATTTAAAAAACTTGGCAATTCGAACGCAAAAATCATTTCAACGATGCGGTAATTCAAACGACTTATTTGATCAAATACTCGACAATTCAAATTTGATCTTAACAATTCGCTAATACTTATGGATGATGAAGAACGATCAATGGTGAGAGTTAAGTGGATAACGATGTTGTTTATTCAGGATCAATAACCGATTGGGAATGTAAACATCAACGATGAAGATAAAGATGATACATCAGAAACTTTTGGCAGAGGTGTCATTTAAGGTAGCAAGGGCTTTAATTAAGCCTCAAAGCTTTTGTCTACAAAACAAAATTGATGAAATCAGGATATCAGACACCTTTTCTCCCTAGACAATTATTTAAAAGTCTGAGCACCATCAATTTACTTAGAACCAACTCGTATAAATGAGTTCTTTTAAAAAATTAATTGTTTCACATCAAGAATATATAAAACATTAGCATTAAAAACACTTGATAATTTGAAGTTTTATTGATATAAGTACACTAGAATCCGGTTATAACGACCCTCAAGGGACCGACGATTTTCGTCGTTTTATCCGGAAGACGTACTAACCGGAGGCCCTTTCATATAAGTTTGTATTGGGACCAACCAATCACTCATCGAACTTTAGTCGCTATAACCGGACGGACGTTATAAGCGGAGTCGTTATAGCCGGATTCTACTGTATTTCCAACTTCATATTATTCAAAACAATAAAATTTATATATGTATATTTCTTGGAATCTTTCTTAGAAATGATGCATTTTCGTTTTATGAAATTGTAAATCATTCGATTTAAAATAAAATTTAATATAGAATGCTACATGTATGAGGCACTGATTTACCCCTCTTCCATCCTGTTAAGCAGTATAAGGATTCAAAGGACCAACCTCCCACAGCAACCTTATACTCAAACCGCCCACAATTAGTGTTTAAACAATGTCAAGAACATATTTCTATAAGAATTAACTAACTAAATACCAATTTGTCTTAAATTGAAACTAAAATATATTTCGAAATAAAAAACAATTACATATAAGTATATTTTTTATTCATTCCTTTATGATGCACCAAAAAACAAATTTCAATGTATTGTAATATTATGTTAACATTTTGTATATGTTTTAAGTAAATGTTGTGTCCAAAAACTAAAATGAGTGACATTGATAATTAATTTATGACAATAATTACCAAATAAATACATCTTTGACAAACTCAACTAAATTCCCATCGAATTCAAGTAAAAATTTTTGCATTCTGTTTCATTTTAGTTTTCTATTCTTTGTGTTGATCTTAGTCCTGGCAGTTCTTTAATTCCCTGAGATGGACCATTTCCCTTCTTTTTTTTGCAAACACATTTTGATGAATGAGTGTGTCTTGGCTCATTCAAATCTATACGAAAATGTCTTTTTGGGCTAAATTACATATATGCACAACAAATACATACATATGTATGTGTGTATATATGGAAAATGCATTTCAACTAAAACAGATACATCATCTTCAAACAAGAGAGATACTGAAAGGAGGAAGAACAAAAGCTAAACGAAATTTAAAGATGGTGATGATGATGAAAGAGCTGACCAAAAAGAATTTTAGGCAACGCAACCCTTAATAGAGAATAAGATGATATAAGAGATGAGTCCATGCAGGGCAACTTGAGAAGCACACACACACACACACGTACATACATATACATATATGCGACAGGCAGTCAGCCTCCCTGTATCCTTGACCCACGCATAACGTGTTCATTAATAACTAATATCCTGAGGCCGCAAATAGCATTAAGATGGTTGGCATTGTTGTTGTTGTTTTGCCTTTGGTTTTCAATTACAAGAGCAGTGTGAGAGATCTCCAGCATAAATGATATATGTGAAAGTGTGTGTGTATGGAGTGTGTGTGTGTGTGAGTGTGTGTGGGCGGTGTGTGTGTGCGTTCGGCAATCGATGAAAGTTTGAAATTAACACCCGAAAATGGTCAGAGGACTGGCCTGCGTAATTAATGAGTCACAAATACCCCGCAACACAAAAACTTTATCTAAGCATACACTGAGAGAAATTCACAGGAATTTAACAAAGGAAACTAAATATTAATGCTTGGAATTAGATTTCAAATAGAATTCACTAAAAATTCCTAATTTTTACTAAACGCTTTCTATCAAGAAATAAAACACAAAATCTATATCTAAGCATACACTGAGAGAAATTCAAAGAAATTTCAAAAAGAAACTAGTAGGAGAGTATATATAGACGCTTAAAATTAGATTTCAAATAGAATTCACTAAAAATTCCTTATTTTTACTTGACTAAACGCTTAAAAATCCAAAACAAATAAATGAAATAATTAAATTTACTTAAATAAATCTCTCAATTTGTTTTTCTTAGTGTAAAAAAAGTTTCCTCTTTTGAACAATCGGTCAAACTGCCTGTTCCTGGCATTTGGCAGCCTTACAAGCAAATGATTTTATCCCCCCCTACCCCACCAAAACAAGAGTCTACCTTACCACAGCTTCTCTCCCCCAAAAACCATTTTCCCCCTCACTCTCACATTCGTTTGGTTAGTTTTCCCAGCATAAATTCCAATTACAAGTAAATTAAGTTGTAAAGCCTTCGCTTTCGACTTTCCCACACATAACTCAATCTAGATTCGATTTATTTAAATTTTTACTAGATTATTTCAAACATAAATTTCATAATTAAATGCTTAAAGACCAGACTTGGCAACCCTAACAAATTGTTGACTCGTCGTCGTTAATTGAAAGCGACATAAGATTTGCGTGCTCGTAGTAAAGTCGGCGTCCTCTTTGTGAAAATTGGCTTCGCATGTCCAAAATAAAAGTATCATACAGGAAACGAAACAAAAAACCAAGGGAAAAAGTAGTAAGTAATACATAAGTCTCACAATCCGTTGCAAGCACTTTATAAACGGTCTCAATCAGACAAGAACTTTTCAATTTGCACACAAAAGACTTATTTAGTATATATATTTTTTTGGGCATCATCCCATCCCATTTCATTCCCCATCCGGCTCCATTTAAAAACGGATTGAATTGGCGCCTTTTGTACTAAACTTAAGTGGATTGCCGCTGCTATGTGCTACTATGGGTGTCACAATTGAAAGAAGTGTGTCTACAAACCCCTACAAAAACATGATCTTGAATGGTAAACGATCGTCATTAAAATAAATGACAAACAATATAACCCAATGGCCAACTATATGGGTAAACTAAAGTTACTCCCTTGTTAGAATGGACATTAATATACAAAGATATGGTCCATTGAAACTAACGAGCGACACATGCAACTAGTTAACACGCTGAGAAAAAAGGGAACCAACTACGTATCGATTGATCGTTCGTTAGTTCTTTCATTGATTGGTCCAATAGTTTCAACAGGAAGTCCGATCGAGCAAAGAAAGAGGTCTTTTTTTTTATGAGGTAACCAAATTAGTTTTAACGCTTCTTTCCATCAAAATGTTCTTTTCGAAAAAAGAACGCCCACAAAGCGAGCCAATTAATAAAGTCGCAAAACAAATTAACCCCAAGAAATCAACACGAAAGTTTTGTGTTTCTGACACACGTCAGACGCCATATGGCCACAATGTAGACGACTAAGTGGAACGAAAAACAAATAAACACACATATGATCGGTTTATGGCTACTTATATACACATATATATATATACTCTATATAGAGCACATGCCGAGATTTTTGTGATACAAGATCGTGTGGGGCACCCTTTTTCTCTGTTCCTTCGACAACATAAAGGGAAGTCCCCCCTCCCTTCTCAAAATGATTACTAAATTAAGGGTTACCTCAAGAAAAAACGACAAAGAAGATTAGATCGCAGAAGGGCATACAAAAAAGAAGAAAGAAAACGCAATAGAGTCAGTAAGAAACATAAAAGGGTGCGATCTGATCTGATCGTCTTAGTGATAGGGTCGCGATCTCTGAACGCTTGCTAATGAGCACACGTTTTCTTCCCCTCTGTTACGTGACTTCCTTGGGAAATGGAGTTTGAAATTGAATTATCTTCCCCTTTTCCCTTATTCGCTTTGTGGCATTTTAATGTGTCTAATGTGTCGCCCCCGTTGAGAAAGAGTTGAAATGATGATGATGTGGGGAGACCGCCCAGTTCAAGTGGCTCTTCACATGTCAAATGAATCATTTAGTGGTTGAGTGTGTGTGTGGGGGTCCTTTGTGACAGCCAGCTGATTTAGTGTCTTAGTTAAGATCAATGTTTATCTATTTGACATAGGTTCACTATAAACGTGTGCATATGCAATTGATCTCATGTCACAGGCATGAGGAATTGATTAAGTCAAACTGAAAACATATTTCACACATGTCATTGATCAAGAGATCAACTAGCAGACAAGAGAGTTGCATTTACATTCTACTAAAAATTTTTCCCAGAAACAATAGCGGGCAAACATGAACTTAACACTGTTTCCCGGAAAAGGCCTAAAACAATTTGCGCAAGCCCCTTGAAACAAACCAATCACATTAGACGCTTATCAACGGCATGGACTTCACCTGTATATTAAGGCACACATCCTGTGAAGGGCTCCACTGATTGCACTTTTTTATCTGCAATTGCTCTGCTTATCGTAAATTACACACACAGAAAAAAAATACCTGTAGGTTGGACCCTAGACATAAGACCTAAACAAATCACACTTGGGTTTTCTTTCTTCTTTGGTTTTTATCAACCGCAACATTGCGTTTTCATAGCAATTAGGGCAAACATCCTTTTTGGTTCGGCGACGGCGGCGGCGGCGCGCGTCTCTCTCACATTATCCTTGTGCAAATATTGACATTTGCGCGTGCGCACTTGAATCGCTTGAAGGAAATCCTTTCGCGTTCGGTCGGTCGGTCGGTGTAGTGAATTGAACGACCGCCGTCTTTCATCTTTCATATTTACATGTGATTTCTGTCAATAGGCCACACAATCTCTCGCTCTTGGTCAAATATTGACCCACTCTAATTAGCGGGTACGCATTGGTTCCTTTGATCGGGGCAAGTTTTTCGTCTTTCTGGTCAGTTCGTGTGCCGCTCTTTGGCTAACCGCAGCGCCCGCATGTGAAAATTATAGTGTTTTGGTGTGAGAAAAGTTTTCGCACGCTTGTTCCACCACCCAGCATCTCGCTCTGTAATTGAGCTCTTCTAAATGGTAATTAAGATGTCATATCTAAAAACACTAAAGTTTATGTCTAAAAAGAAAAAACGTTTCTTGAGAAATTCAATAATTAAAAGTAAGAGAGCGATAACAGATGTTGCCGAAAACGAAAGGGAAGAAAGTTGCCACGCGAAAGGGACAAGTGATGGAGTTTATACTTATATAAGAATGTAGGCGTGTCGATCACTAACAGGAGGCACACGGCACACGGCAGAGGACCACAGGGTGAGAAGAAAGAACATGTGTTTGAAACGATTGAAGTGACGCTAGATGGTTAAAAGGTCTCGATGGATGACTGTTTGGTTTTTTCCACTTTTTGGCTTACTTTCATTTTTCAACCACTTTCTTTTCCAAATGTAATTAGTGAAAATGCTGCGCAACTAATTGCTGGCATGTGGGCATCTTAAGGGGTTGCATTCACTTTAAATGCAACATAAAAAACTAAAGAGAGAGAGAGAAAACGACATTGACAACAGTTGGCCAAAAAGGCAATCAAGTGTGGCCACTGAAGAAAAGCCTCCAATATGCGGTAAAAAGGATTTGCGGCTACAGCAACACATCATCATCATCAGCCACATTCAATCTGAGTTCGAGTTGGCAGGAAATTCGCATTTCAATCCCGGATTTTGGTAGCCGCGTCATCAAATCACATGGCAAAAGCTCACGCAGCAACTACACAAGTAGTAAAAACTACGAACAGAGACACTAGGTCCAAAAAATGATTTCATTTTCCATCTCTCTCTCTCTCACTCACACCATCTCCAATGTCCAATGGACAAAGGACATGGGAGCCTTCGCCCATTGTTGGCGTGCCAAGCGACCATTGTCCCAACCCTTAAATCAAAGTGTACGCAATTTCGTTAATAATCCTCAAGACAATATCGAAACGCCATAACAATATCCTTTTGATGATTATCGGTTCGGTCTCTTCTTTTTCTGCTCCTATTTGCTTGGGTGGTGTTTCGGACAAGGACAAGGACCAGAACTGTCTATTTGATACTGACGCAACAGTAGCATTCATGTTTATTGCTTGGTTAAGGCGAAAGGATAATGGCCACATACATGACATCAGTACGAGGATAACTTCAAGTTGCTTTACTTGCCTTCATTCCTCTGTTATTTTCTGTTACGAACTTGCTCATTAAAGGTTAGCAAGGAGTAGAAGTAGAAGTAGATTTTGGTTGGAATGGAACAACGTCAGCAAATTGTTGGGGCTGTTTGTTCTGTTTCCTCGTTCTGGTTTCCCTACGCATTTCAATTAAAGGCCAGTTGGAAAGTTGAAACTTTGCTTTCTCTTCTTAAGTTCTGTTAAAAAATGCTAATTTAAATTACGCACAAATGTAAGCAAAATAAACAAAATTAGAGGGAAAACCAGGTGGTTTCTGTGACGCAAGTGAAATACTCTCACTCGCACTCTCTCTCTCCCATTAGAGAGATTTCTGCTGAACTAGTTATATATGGCATATCGATTTGATGGTCAGCTTTATAAGAATTTCCCGCACACACAGACTTTCCAGTTTTTCCTTCTTCTCGTTTTGGATAATGAGCAAACAGCACTTAGGCTCAAAGTAAAACACCTGATGCAAAAAATGCTTGGCCAAAGGATTTTTAAGGGTAGGCCCCATTCTCAGCCTCATTTTGTATGCACAAAAAGTTTTTCTACCCCCCAAACAAGAAAATGAGAGGAAAAAACCATGTCAAAACTTTTGCCTTTAGAAGCAAAACAAAAGGGAACAAAAAAAGAAGAAAAAAGTGGAAAAGTAACGCACTCCTTTTGGCTCAGTAACTGTGTGTGTGTCCTTTTGGTTACACTGTCCTTGTCCTTTAAGAGGACAGCAGCCATTTAAAATTCTTTTCATGTTTAAGCGCGCAGAAAAGAAAAAGAAATAAGAATTGTAAGAAAAAATATTAGAAGTATTAAAATTTTAATGCAAATTGTTATTTTATGCAAGAATGTGCGCTCGAATGGTCCTGCTGCTGTCCTGCTGCCAAACAAATCCCCCTTTTCAGGAAAAAAAATGGAAAAAACAGGAAAAGAAAAGGCAATGTAAAGGATTTCCCCTTGGTCAAGAGAAATGTTTTTCTCTCATTTCATTTTCTTTTTGCTCTTTATATATATAGATTTCATTTTTATGCACAAAAGTCGACCTTTGACTGGCTGTGAGTATCCTGCGCGTGTGTGTCCTTCGTTGGCTCAATTTCTTAAACCTTTTTGGGTTAATTCAAAAAAAGGATAATTGAAAATTTTTGGCCAACATTTTGCATGCAAATGATTTACAGCTGCTACTGGCTTACCTTTTTCTTCTTCTTCTTTTGCTCCCAAAGAAATTCAATTTGCAGAAACAGAAATTGCTTTAAAAAATTTATAAAAAATAACTTGAGGTAAAACCCTTGGGGGCGAACGAGACACACAACATTTTTTGTGTGTGGCATATGTCGTCTCAACCTGACCGAATCAACCCGACTTTTCCTTCGCCCTTTTCTTCCTCCTTTTTTTTTGGTCAAACTTATCAACATTTTACGAAATGAGCAAAAAAAGGAAGAACAAGTAAAAACAGTTACATACAAAAACAACAAACGAAATGACATTAGGAATTTAGTTTAAACGAGGGTTGGCCCGAGAGTCCATGGGCCATGTCCAACTTCCCTGTTGAGTCTTAACCCTAACTGCAGGACGAGAATCTCAGCCCCCCCACCCACCGTTCTCCCCCTCACTTTCATGGGCCATCTTTGAAATTGGTGTAATTTAAGCTTGTTGGTAAGCATTTACCAGGCTAAAGAAGGGAGCAAGAACTAAGATGATGGGACAAGGACTCATCAGCCAGTGGCTTTCATTTTCATCTTTTATATGTACATATACACTTTTTCAAAATTGGGTATAATGAAATTTTTCATCTAGGAAACCAATAAACTATACCTTCTTAAACTCTGTCTTAACTTTAAGTAGTTTAATCTGCCTAAAATATTATTTCAAAATTGGGTATAATGAAATTTTCATCTAGCAAGCAATAAATTATAATTTTTTAGACTCGGTCTTAACATCAAGTTAAGTTAAGTTCTTTAATGTTATTTCGGTTAGTTCCTCTTCTTTTATAGAGTGTAGACAATTCGGTATTGTTACGAAATTTTGTAACTTTAGTCAAGCGTGTCTGCGCATTTCGAAATTGGATAGCAAAAATTATTCTCTCTCCTTTTTTTTTTCTTCCTATATGTTCTGGGACATTTTCGAATTTGAGCTTCAGTTTTTGGCGAGGGTTAGTTTTAGTTTTGGTTTTGGTGTCTCAACTGTTTAGCAGTTTCATTTGTCAAGTTGTTGAAACATCCACCAGCAATCAGACGCCATCAGACACTCGCCACCCGCCACCCAACACCCTGCTCTCCATTGTCCATTGAACAGGTTCATGTCCAGTTCTTGTCCTTTTACCCGTTCATTTGACCTCGCCTTGAGGTCGCTTGCGTGTGGTTTGGTTAAATGTCCTTTCGCGTTTTGTGTTAATTACCTACACTGGAAGCCCATTTACTATTTAGCCCTTATCGCGGGCATTTAAATTGAAAGGCGTGTCCAAGCTACCAAAGTTCGGTCCTGTTTTTATTGCTGCGGCAATTAACCCCTTTTTAAGAGTTGTCGACCTCCCCGTTCAAGTAGTTCCCTGCGAGAGAAAGCCAAGTCATGCAAGGCCCTCGAAAGGGGCCCAATCATTATTCATAGCCAGCTTTTGTTTGGCGTGGCAGCCCGCTCAACAGGACAGAAGCCGTTTAATTAAAAGCCACAAAGCCAGACCACAGACATGGCGGGTTAAACGCTGTTCTATGTTCCATGTTCTCCTGCTCCACTCCTTCTACTATACCTATAATTTGGGTCGTTTAAGTTGTTTTTTGTTTCCGTATAATTTGGTTGGATGTTTAGTGGGCCATTTTGTTGTTTTTTTCGGTTTTTGTTTGTGTGTGCGTGTGTGTGTGGTAACTAGGGGCAACAGCCAACAACAACAACCCTAAAAGCCAAAGGAAAGGGTTGAACGAGTAGCATAAGGGTTCCAGTTAAGGGGTTAAAACTCAGAAAGGGTTGCTAAAACTTAAACATCTAAAGATTCAGTAGCCAATAGCAACGTCTATATGGATATATGAGTTTGGTTTTTATATAACTTAGGAGCTTGCATATTTGTTTGTATATACATAGATATCAACGATTTTATATACGACAACATCTTAATCATATAAAGGTTGATTGAGATTTAATAAACAAGTATATTCTCAATGACAGTTCAAGTTCAGGGAAATTTTTTAATTAAATGCAATCAATATCTTGGAGTTCTTTAGCAAAGTCTGCTGATGATAGGTGATTCTTGGTGGTTCTTGAAATAGCTATACAGACAACCTGCTCACCTTTTTTGAGCTATCTTTGATATAATCTTCTTTAGGAAGATTGACCTCGAGTTGGCTAAATTGCAAGGTTAGACTTAAATTTCTTTAATCTTGTACATTAAAACCGAAGCCAAAAAACCCTGTATGATTAAACCTTCTGTTACACTTTGTATAACTTTAAAGAAACATCTTTATGCCGAATAATGCTTTCAATTTAGAAAACTATATTTGTTAAATAAATATTTAAGTACTTTATTTCAAAAAATTATCTTTTTTTTTTTATATAAATAAACAGAAGTTTTTAAAATTTAAGAGAATTGTTCGCCTTAATTCGTTTATTATATGTATTCAACAAAAAAACTAAATTATTAAAATGAAGCAAGAAAGTCGCCTCGTCGGCTTCAACATACCATGCACAAAGTGAAAGAAATAGAGTGGATCCTCGGTTAACAAACGTTTCGGATATCGAACCTTTCGTAGGGAAGACACAATTTTTTTGTTTCATACTTAGTTACTTCTAAGTAATTTGTGGAAAGGCAGTCCTCGGTAGATGAGTTGTCTAAGAGGCCTAGTCATTTAGTCAACTGAACAACGAGGATCCGGGTTCGAATCCCAGGCTAGTGTATGGATGTAGTTTTCGTGTAAGCCGAAAGCCTTAGTTGCCAGTGCTTGTAAAATATAGATAGGTTGATATTTTATAACTATATCCTATACTTTAATAATAATAATTATAATAATTTATGGAAGGATTATTTGGACTTCCCGTATCGAACAATTTAAAGCCACAGCGAGGAAGACACAATTTATTTATTTTTTTTGAGTTTCAGTTTAGCAGCGTAACAGGGAACACCCCGAATGTTGCCTAGTAAAGACGGTTTAATAATTTTTTTTTTGGCATTATTTTGCAGTAACACATTTTCTTTCGCATAACAAACTAGATATTGAAACCATTTGTGTTGGTTAACCGAGGGTCTAGCGTATTTGAAACTTATCAAAGACCAATAATAATGCTGTCTCTCCTATTCTTATTTGTCATTTGTCAACGGCTATGCCTTTATGGACCACCTAGTAAAAATACTTATAACTTGCCTATTTCTAATCCAATTTATATGAAATTTGGTATGTCGATAGGCTACAATGACGACAATTAGTGTCTTAAATTTGATTGTGTTAAAAAATTGTGGAATGCAATAAACTTGTTTACGAATTAGAATGGGAAAAGTAGGTGAATGAACAAATTTTAAAAAGAAAATTTATCCCACATACTAACTAGCTTTCATTGATTTGATGTCTCTAGCTGTTATAGTCTTTTAGAAATTTTATATCGTGTTAAACTTTTGGTGTCAAAATGGGGCTTGGCCAAAATTTGAAATAAACTTCTTTAGCGTGCATGCTACACGAGTCTACAAACCAAATTTAATGGCTCAAACTCTAACAGTCTCTGAGATCTAGGAGTTCAAACGGACGGACAGACAAACATAGCGAGATGGACTCAGTTGTGGCTACCGATCAAGCATCATATATACTTTATGGAATCAAAAAAGCATTCCATCTGCAAGTTGCATACATTTTGGTGACTTTACTTTAACATTTCATGCTCTAGTGCTAACTAATACAATTTAACTAAGTGCTAGTTAGTAGTTAGTATTACTAAGTTAGTGCTAGTTGCTAGTTAGTATTACTAAGTTAAATTGTAATCAGTATTTTAATCTGAGTAAACAATCTTCTTGGTAAAATCTTCTTCTCTACAAAGACAGTTTCAGAAGACATAATGATTTGAATAATTTTATTCCTACACTTCATCGTCCATATTCCTACAATATGTAACCAACTTTTCGTATGAAAATTGACATCCTTGAACATTTTGTTTATTATATGTAGGTAAATGGAATTCTGTTGCTCTACTCACACCTTTTCTGGTGTACATGAAGACCTATTATATTTCATAAGCGTATTAAAATTATACAACCACAAACAAGTATATGATACATACATACATATATGTTTAGTTGATATACGAAACAGTAGGCACTAAAAGTCCACAAACGGTCACTAAATAAAATTTCCATTAACTTAATTAATATGGCCAGCAATTATGGCCACTAAAAAAGCTGACGATGAAACTGAAACTCTATAGTTTTTAATCAAAATGTCATTAAGGATATGTCAGCGCAGCGTGTCCTCTCCTCAATGAGTGGGCCCCCCATATCCATTCCCATAGATTTTGTTTCCTTCGTTGCTAGTGAAATCAAGCAGCATAAACAATTTGTCGCCCCGCTGTTAAATTTGCCAATAAAAAAATCTCCTCATCATTTTTCCTATGAGTGCGAAAATTAATTTGTGTGTTTTTATTATTGCTGCTCGCTCCTCTCTCTCTCTTTCTTTTATCCTTTTTGGTTTCGTAACGACATCCTGTTGATATTTTTAGTGGCCGCAAAAGGTAATAATAATTATATATATATACATTTTCACAAATTGAAACCTCAACCCCCTCGTTTTCTTTCACTCTTCCTCTCTCTCTCTCTCTCTTTGTCATCTAGTAGTTTTTTAACTCCTTTTTGCGGGTTGTCTGAATAGGTTTTGATTGAGAGCTCTTTCGAGTGCCTCCAACATTTGTCGCATCCCTCCGTGTCTCTGTTTTTTAGGGGTAGACAATTGTCACCTCAATACCCATTGATAACAACAGAAGATCTTCACTGTTTGGCGGTGACTTTTGTTAAAAAAACCGAATGCAACCCTCTGATATGTGGGCACGTGTTTGGCTTTTTCTACTTTCGTACAAATATTATTTATTTTTGTACTTATCCCAGATTTATTTAAGGCAACTACATACATTTATCATTATCAAATCACCCCAAAAAATTTGATTCGACTAACTGCAATCGGTTTGGCTGCATAAAAAAGAGAAACCTCTTTAAGGTTTCAGTAAAGGAAATGAGGTGGAAAATGTCTTGAAAAAACCCTGTAAAAAAATGCGTTTTAGGGATATCGTGATAGTCAACCCTCCTGTGGAAACTTTAGAAGACATTGTCCACTTCATTATACCATACACCCATGGGGTGAAATGGTATATTAAAATCGTTAAAGTTTTCCGACCCCATAAAGTATATATGTATATTCTTGATCAGGATCAACAGCCGAGTCGATCTAGCCATGTCCGGCCTATGAACACCTAGATCTCGGAGACTGTAAAAGCTAGAGCTACCAAATTTGGTATGTAGACTCGTGTAGTATGTAAATGTATAGAGTTAATTGAAATTTTGGCCACGTCCTCTTACGCCTCCAGAATTCACATAAAACTGTTTTTCTTAAAAAGTATAACAGCTAGAGACATCAAATTTGGTTTATATACTCGTTTAGTTACAGCTACCGACATTATATTTGGTATGTAAACCAAAGCTTAATAGACGCGCAGATATCTATTATCTAAAAGTTTTGGCACGCCCATTTCCGCCCCGCAAATTAAACAAAACTGATTTTCTCGAAAACTAACAAAGCTAAAGTCACCAAATTTAGTATGTATACTGGCTTAGTATGCGCGCAGAATATACATATTTTAATATATTGCCACGCCTACTTTCGCCTCTATAATTTAGAAAAAACCGATTGGCTCATGCAATTTTTTGACCATCCCAATCAAATTTGGCAGACTAATAAATCTTATCTATTTCTATCAAACTACCAAATTTGATTGAAATCGGACTAGAAACATACAAAATATACGTATGAACGTATTTTGCTACGCGATCCATAAGAGCAGAATTGGCCGTTGGCTAGTGGCGGCGCTAGAGTGCTCCTATGCTTGAGTGAGCGAGATAGTAAGATGTGCTTGTGTGAAAATGCATTTGTTTAATAAATTTGAAATATTTGCTTAACTGGTGTATGGTATACCCAAGTCGGCGAGACGACTTACTTAATTTTATTTAAAATGTTGATAATCCATAATAAAGTTTCTACTTTATAGATTCGTTGTAAAAAGGAGCTGATAAATAATTGCTTGTTCTTGTTTTTCTCCAGAAATTAAAAGTCCTTGTATGCACTCACTGACTTCCTAATGGCATGAGGTCAACTCATCTCTCCTTTAGATAGAAGAACATCTGATTCCTAATATCATTTTCATATCAAAGTGCCATATTCTTACGAATTGCCTTTAAAAATAAAATTAATTAAAATTCTTTTTGTGTAAATCAAGTGAAGCAAACATCCTTTACAAAAGCAACAGAGACAACAAAAACCAAGGAATGAGCGTTGAAAGAAAAAAAAATGGAAAATGGAAGATTTACTGGACGTCATAAGGAGCTCAAGCTTCAAGCTCCAAGGCGTGGGCGAGGTATGTAGGTGGTGTTGAGGGGTTGAGGGGTTGGATGTGGAGGGTTGCTAGGCCCGCCGTTTGCCGTTCTTTAATTGCAAATTACATTTTGAAAAATTACGCGAGCAAAGACAGTCAAAGATTAGGCTGGGGTAGAGCCTCCACCTCCATCACCTTATCCTCATTCTCATCCTCATCCTATGGTCGACCAGGCAAATGGCCTACGCGTAAGTGGAAAACAATTAGTGTGCTTTTGATCCTTTGTTTACCCCAACAACAACAACAACAACAACAAGGATAGCACACCCAGGCCGTAGTTAGCACCCAGCAGACCGCATCCCTCGTAGCTGAGAGAATGGGATAGAAAGAGAAGGAAGAAAGAAATTTTTTAATTTTCAAACGCAAAATTCTGAGTCATGAACAGGACGACGACAAGGAACGACGACTCGTCCTTTTTGCTTGGGCTTAGCTCCTTGCGTTTTGTTGTTTCTCATATCCGTTTCATAAAAATGCCCGCAAGAAGTTTGACCCCCCCGCCCCCCACCACTGCCTCCTTCTTCTACTTTGTTGATGTACATTCGCGCGTAAATATTTTGCAGGCGTTGATGGGGAAGGAGCAACTGAGACTGAACTGAAAAGCGAGCGTCACCCGGCGTTTTCCAGGAAAACCATGTCAAAGTTCGCATTTGAAATAAAATTTCAATTAATTTTCGTGCTCGTCCAGCTCCTGGGCCTAAGGAGCTATAGAAATCCAAGTAAAACTTTAACAGATCCTTCTTAAAGAGTTGCCATTTCTTTCTATTTGTCCATTAGAATGAAACGAAACGAAAAGAAGGGCGGGGACGAAAGAGTAGGAAGGTAAACCCAAACTAACACACAATCAAGACGATGGCGAAACAAAAATCCACGACGCCAATTTATCAAACAAGAGCTTGCAAATCGAAAGAGAGAGAAAGAAATCGATAGGTCGTTTGGTTTTTGGCGACTGCCACCTCCTGTCCTGTCCACCCCCGCCCAAACTCTCCTCTTGCCCGCGAGTAACCCTTATGATGATGGTGCGAGCGACCATCAGCAACCCTACTCTTCGTTTCTGTGCTGTCAACCCATTTGCTTCTTTTTTCCGTTGCTTTTTCCCTTTTTTTTGTTGTTGTTTTTGCTCAACAACATGTGGCAAGCAGGACCGGTTCGTCCCGGCTCAAGTTCAGCAAGGACACGAGCTATACATACAGCTATACAGATGTATGTATGTATGTAGCATACATTAAGGGGTGGGTTTTTATCCATATAAAAATAAAAACTTTTTATAAGACATGTGAGGGTTCGGACTTACAGAGGCCTATATGTATATACGAAGGGTTCGAGTCTGGGACTTTTGTCACATGTGCCTTGATGTATGTGTGTGTGTGTGTGTGTGTGTGGTTGTGCCCCCTTCAAGGCTTTAACTGCCGCCTTGTGTACATAAAAAGCCGAAACTCATGCTGCACGCAGGACTTTTGGACGCCTTTCACCCTTTTTATTGCGTCTTGAAGTTTTATGTGCCTTATGTACTGTCGATATATATATATATATAAACATTATATATATATAAAAGTATGTGTCTGCCTGTGTGTGTTTGTGTGTGCTGGATTTTGTATGTTGGATAACCGGAAATATGAGACATCAAGGCTTTTATAAATGGCGGACAGAACGAGCCACGTTTGCTTCTTGTGTATGATGGCAGCAGCTTCATCTCGTAGCTGTAAGCATTTCAGATGGGAGGGTGTGGGGTGGTGTGTGGTGTGGTGTGTGGGGTTATGGACCTTGCCTCTTGATGTATGTGTATTTGACAGGCCTACCATAAGGGGGTAAATTGAGTTTTCACAACGAAAACGAAGCAAAAAACTTTTTCGATTGTTTGCCTTTATTTTCTTGGCAAAGCAAATTTAATAAATGACTTTATAGTTGTTTCACTGGTCTGGCTTAGAACCTTAGAAGGGGAGGGGTTAGTGGGGGGGTGTGGGGTGGCAACCCCTTGCCTCCTTCACACTGTTGTGCGATTTATGCTCATTTTATGCGTATATGCGAGGTCCTGCCAACGGCTGTCAGGACTATCAAAAATTAATACTTTTCTTTTTCTCGCAATTTTCACGTAATACTTTGTCTGCGTGTGTGTGAGTGTGTGTGGGTGCATATGTGTGTGTGAGTGTGCGCTACCCACACGAACAACAAAAGTTGTAAAAATTTTAATTTTCCCCTCAATATTTTTGGCATTTTTCCTCATCTTTCTGCAGGCGACATATGTGCGGCAAATAAATGCCATATACATAATGCTTGTGTGTGTGTGTGTGTACGTTGTGTGGGTGTGTCAGATTTGGGGGCTGTAAAAATCAAAGACTAAACGGCCGGCACGTCCTTGCGAACATGTATATCGCAGAAAGAACATGCCTCTTAAGCCTTTAATGGCTTTAAAATGGCCGAAAGCAAAGAAGAAGATGCCACAACTTGAAGACTCACTTTTATGCAATTTCTTCGTCACTTTCACCTGTCTCCTCTTTAAGCCTTGCAACCTCAAATAAATAAGACACAAAAGAGAAGAAAGTAAACCATTCAAAGTAACCAATAATTTTATTTTTAATAACAAGGTCGGTGCCTTTAGATGGTTTCTTGGCCATCGGCTTGGCCGCTTTAATCACCTTTTAAACGACATGTGAGACACGACCACACAAAACCCATAAAAAAATATATATATATAAAAGAACTAGAACCAGGAGCAGGAGCAGGAGGTTAGTAGGCATAGGGAGCATCCCAGAAATAATTGGTACAATTTCCTATCAAATTTATGTGCCATAATCGGGAGCAGGCAGGTTCAAAGATAAAAATCGAACGCATTCCAATGACCCTTAGAAAACCTGCGAACAGGTGAAAAGGTAAACACACGCACACTCACACACACTCATTGAAAAGGATAAATGGAAAATGCCTTTTTTGGAGTTATTTTTATAGCCACCAACCGAAAGCGTTTTGTTAACAATGATTTTCTTTCCCTATAAGCAACTATTTTTTTTCTCCTTCAACTCGTTAGTTTGGGTTAGACAAGTCCTTGTTATCCTTTCTTCTTTTCTTTATGCTTATCTCTTTCTCAAGATTTAGCTGTCAGAAATGTCTCAATCGTCTCATGGCTTTTGGGCCCATAATCGAAATTCCATTGAAACGTAAAATTGCCAAAAAAAAAGGAAGGAAAGAAAACGAAACGTATAAGCCATACAAACTAACGGTTTATATGTAGGCGCCATTGTTGACAGTTTTCTTCTTGGGTCCTTTTTTTTTTGGCCATTTTCCTTGTTGTTTATTTTATCTCCTACTCCCTTTCTCCCTCTCTCTGTCCTCTGACTCTGTATATACCCTTTATACAATGTTTAACTTCGTTTATTGATTGGCCAAAAGATAAGATGTTGGTAGAGGAGACATGACATTTTCCTTGATATTATCATTTTTTGTTACAAACTTAACTGCAATTGAGTGATGAGTGGAGATTCAGTAATACCTACCAGGCGTTTTTTATAAGTTGAATGGGTTTTCCTTTTGATATTATCATAGATGAGTGATGATGGGTTTAGTCATAACCCCAAACAAAAAGGGTTTCGATCTTAGAGTTGATATTCAAAGAAGTGATGAGTTTGAAAAAATTTTACGGGAAAGGATATACCACAGATGAATGATGATTGACTTTGGTATGACTTCTTAGACCAAACAGATCAGACAGTAGCAGAATACTTGACTCCTTTTAGAGGAAGCAGCTTTATTTCTATGAACCTCATCTAAAAGGTATAACCAGAACTACATAATGAAAATTTAAATTTATTGACTTTAGATTAGCACAACTTTTTTCCTATTAATTTGATCTTCAAAATTTAAATGCACTTTTCTTTATTGAACATTTGTTTATAAAAATACATTTTTTGGAAGAGAAAAAATAGTTTTATTTAAAAGTTACAACAAAAAAAATGTAATTGCAGAATTTCGTGCTTGATGAAAGTAATAAGTACACTTCAATTGACTAACTTTAAAGCCGATTTATTAGGAAAATATAGAATAGTGCGCCGAAATATTTCACATAGCTCCAAATGACGGAGTATTCTACAACATATCCAAAATTCATCCAAATCGGTGATTCGCATACCTGAAGTTCCCCTTGTAAGTCAAATTTAATTTTTTTGGTTTGAAATCACTGAAAAGATATTTTTGTTTCATTATGTGATTAATATCCAATGTATCCAGCTTTATTTTACCTTTAATTTTTCCATCCGGTTGGGAAACTCTTAATTAAAGCTTGACAGGACTCTATCGAAATCTTTTTTGACACAATAGTCGATTGTTGGCACTTTTTTCAGTTCTTCCCTGATTCTATGGCTGACCCTACAAGTAATCGATGAGATTCAGGTCAGAAGACTGACTGGGCCAGGTGAAAACTACCTCGTAAGTTCCGATCCTTTCGAATCTTTGAGAGCCATTGGATTATTTTCATCATGAGTGTAAGTAAGACAATTTTGATCTTATAAAAGGCTTTTCAAATTAAATGAAACTGCCAAAATGTACTTTAATTTCATCACTGATCCTTCGAAATGTTTCCACTTGATTGGAATATTAAACCTGCCACCTGAAACTTCTTCCTGCCTCTTCTTTTTTGTTTTTGCCATCGTATTAGTGGCAATTATAACTTATGATCGATTATGGTCTAAACTGAGTAGGAGGGGAGAGAGAGAGAGATAAAGAATACACAATCGCACCTTGCTACCTGTGTGTGTACCGTGTGCCAACTCAGCAGCTGCGATCTACCCAAAACTAATCTTATCAAAAGAGGCGCTCGTCAGAAGTCATCCCCACAGACCTTAAGGACGACAGCCAAGATCAGCAGGTGTATGTGCATATATATTCTCCAACCATTTTCTCTCATTTGTTACAATTACCCAAAACATTTATGCGGAGCGGCATGCGCGCAAATGGTTTCCAGGAAAACGTCTTTTGCCAAACTACAATTTTTTGCTGATAAGATAAATAGCAAAAAAGACAGTTACGGTTCGTTGCCAGTTGGATGGATAGATAGATGGATGGATGGATAGATATTGATCTTAACAGTGACCATTGCCCGCTGTGAGCACACTGAGAAAAAGGAGTCGATAACAATTTGTTACAATTGTAGATCTCTGACAACTGACCAGTTGACTCAAAACTTGATTAATTGTAGGCGAAAGAGTTTCACGAATAGTTTCAGTTCCAGTTACAGTTTTGATCATTGTCTGCCCAAGCCACAGGGTGTCTGCTGCTCCCACTCGTTCTCTCTCTCTCTCCCTCTACATGTTTTTTAATTGATATACAAGAAATCCAAATGATTAATGTAGGCGGGTAAAGAAGATCTAGTTCCTATTCAATGTGTAGTCACACAATGTGTCGTCATCTTCATCATTATTACTTGTGGGAGTAAATTGAAAAATATTCTCATCTAAACTGGACTAGAAATAGGATCCAAAACACTAAAATAACCCCACATTCAAGTTACAATTTTATCATGCCAACAATAATAATAATAACAAGAAATATGTACAAACAATATACGATGCGCGTCATCAGTTTAGGATACCCGTTTGACTAGCTGATTTTTTCTTCATGTTAGCCAAAGAATTTAGTTCAATTAACTTCTCTAGAAAGAAATAAAGAGTTTGTGAGATTTAACCTACTTATTTGAAGAGGTTTTACAGCTAATCCTTTGTGACTTTGATTCAAGTATATAAACATATAATTACAATAATTCGTTTTAACTTAATAGTGGAAGCTGAGGAACAATTTGGAAAAACCTCATATGTATTAGCCAAATTAATAAAGGAAATGTTGTAATTCTTGTACTATTTATAGTAAATAAATTAAAAATTTTTGTTTAAAGAGACCACCTAAAAACTCTCGTTTGGTGGGAAAAGAACCAACAAATTTTGCAAGATACTTAAGTATTTTTGTTAATATAAATATGGATATAGAAACATATACTTTACCGCATATTAATATGGATGGGGAAATATACTTTAACCCAGCTAAAAATAGGAAATTACATATTCATTATCTAGTATACTAAAGTCATATATTGAAAACAATCATAAAGATTCAAAGGATTACAACAAAATTCCTTTCGAATGAGTCAAAATATGTTAAAAATAATAAGGTTGATAAAAATGGAGAGGCCTTCTCCAATACCAATATGGATTGGATTCTAAGACCCGAGAGAGAATTATAATGCTTAATGATTGGAAACAAACAGAAACTCATAATTAAATACAATGTGATAGGTTATATAGTTATATAGTTCAAAGATGGTATAGAATACTTGCTGGGGGCAATGTCTTGGACGACCAACCATATTAGAAACTAAAACAAATTTAGCATCTTTAGAATCTATTTAGTCTTTACATATATGATGTATGTTTAATTTGCTTAGGTTTAAAATTCTTAATATGGTACATAAAATTTACAAATTATTAGGAAAAATTCTGAGATATTTTCAATAAACAATTACTATCTCGTAATTCTCAAAATAAGAATTCTAAAATATATATAATTTTAAGTAAACTAATCTAGAATAATCTAGCTAAGGCGTAGTAGCTAAAGCTAATTTAAGAATTGAGCGTGTTTTGCAATTTTTAGTTTCGTTTCAGATTTAAAATAAATAAATAATGAAAAGCGAAGGCCTTAGTTGCCAGTGTTTGTAAAATATAGTTAGGTTGATAGTTTACAGCTATATCCTATACTTTAATAATAATAATAATAATAAAATAACTAAATACTAGTCAAAAAGTCAATCAACAACTGAATTTAAATAACAAATTTTTTAAAAATAATTGGATTTGCCATACATAAACTTATAAAATATTTATGCAGATTTATTATCAACAAAGTGGAATAAAGAATCTTAAATAAAAAAAATTAAATTAATTTCGCAATTGTTTTGGAAATAGTTGTCTAATATTATTCTATATTATATATGTATATATTATTTTATTATTATTATATACAGTTTACTTATAATGACCAATATATATAATCTATAATAATTTTAACAAAATATGTTCTCTTTAAAAAAGTTGAAAAAACCAACAAAAAGGGGAAGCCAAGTTTGGGCTATTATTTTTGCCTAAACTGTATATAAACTTCTGCTTTTCTCATTTTAGATATAAGTTAAACGGACTCTGGATTACGGCTTATCCCAAGAGGAGAGACCCTGAAATAAAAAATTGTTGTGCCTACATCCTGGACATGGTGACTTCCTGTGGGCGAAGTTTCCTCTGCTTTCCTTTCTTTTTTTTGGGTGGTTGGGGGTGGGAGAAGGTCTCTTTTAACTGTAAACAAACACAACAAAGCTGCAAATATTAGAAAAAAAGCAGAAAGCTTCTTCGAAAAGAAGGTTCATCAATGCACACACACAAAGAAAGGGGAAGAGAGTGGTGGGGTGGAAGGTGGGGGCGAAGGAGGAAAGGAGGCCTAAAAATGAAAAATAAATAAACCAAGTTGAAAGTTGACAGGCAGCCACAACAAAAAGGAGTCGTCCAAGTCGTCCAAGTCGTTGTCGTTGTTGTCTGTTTTTGACAAACAAATCCTTGGGCCAAGCCGAATCCTTCGTTGTGCGTGGTTACGCTTGCCAGGACAACGGGTCCCCCAATGGATAGGTCCTCTCCCTCCCTCTCTCTCTGTCTCTTTTTTAGCCAGCTTCACTCTAGCCACTGGCCTAGAAAATTGAAATGTTTTGCTTAGCCCCGAAAAAAGAGAAAAAAAAGGGAGAAGAAAATGCAAAAGCAAAGGGAAATCGAAGTAGAAGAAGCAGGAAAAAAGAGATTTTCATCAACGCGTGTCCACACACACACACACACACGTGTGTACATTGCTGGTCTTGTAGGTGTTGCTCCTCCCCCCTTACTCCCGCATTGAAAGAAGAAGGAGAGAGGCTATAGCAGCTGCCGGGCGATTTCCTTCGGTGTAAACCAATTTTCGTATCAATAAAATCGAAACGATTTTTATTGTGCCCAGGATTTTGTTCCTTTTTTTTTTTTTTTTTGAATCGACATCCAAATCGAAGTTCACTCTTGTTTTCCCTTTCAAGGACATGATGGGGGCGTGACAAAGGCCACTAATTGTAAGGAAAGGAAAGCGAAAGCCGCTCGAGTCGAGTTGTCCCGCCTTTTAGCTCCTTTCCTTGAGCCGGAAGACTGTAATTAGAGGATGCCCGGCAAGAAGAAGAAGAAGAAGCCGATGGTGTAGACTACTTTAGAATAAACCTACGTAGATGGGGCGTGGCACGTGTGCAGTAGAATGTAAACTATAGTCAAATGATCGGCATCGAAATCAATGAATTTAATTCTAGTTTGTTGAATTTCCTATCATCGGAAGTTTCTAGGGCTGGGAAAGTTACCTAAACCCATCGCTTTTGTTTTCCTTGGTCCACTGCCCTTCATTTCCATAGCTTGTTAGCCCCTTTTTAGAGGTGTACTAAGAGAAAAAGGGCAATTAACCAATTAAAATGTCCATTCTCCCAACCGAACTCAAGCGGAACCCTTCGTTTCTTCAAGGGTTAAATATGTAGTTTTGTTTTTCTTTTTCATTTTTTTAACAACAAAGATGTCATTCCTCTGATAGCATACCAAAGACACCTGCCCTAACACCCTTCACCCTACATTTCCCCACTACCTCTTTAAGGTCATAATTTGAATTTACGTCTTAGATAACGCCTTTCGATCGGGCGAAGCAGTAGCCCTTGGTTAAGTGTCAGTTATGGAGTAAATGTCGGACTGTACCTTAACCTGGAGCCCATTAACGACTCACATTTCGTTACAAAAGAAGGATAACAACAAATTAAAGGATTTTCGTCTTTTGTGTGCCTTTTGTTCGAGTTGTCTGTCTGTCAGTCAAAAGGATTCCGAGAAATTGTAACAGAGAAGAGCATTTTTCTATTTAAGGTAAGAACGTTGCGCAATTTATAGGAATTACCTTTTTTTTCTTCTCTCTATTCGAGTGGGCGTGGCTAGTGCGAAAACATAAAAAATATATAAAGCAAATGTCACAGCGAGAGGGAGAAAAAGGACTTAACTTTTCATGTTGTTTTGATGCGATGAAGTTGTCAGTGACTAACACAGAGTCAACCCTTTATACCAAAAAAAAAAAAAAAGGGTTCCTAAGCCTTTCCCCTTTATGTTTTTTTGACGAGAATCATTTAATGGTTTATTATGTTGCATTTGGGGTGAGTTTGAAAGGGGTAAACCAAAACGGTTGTTAATGACACCGCTAATTGTTGGCCAATTTGTTGGTGTTAACACCAAAATAAACTTCAACTTAGGTGTTGAAAAGTTAAGTTTGATTCCCAGAGATGATGATGATGTCTGGATCTTTGGCTATATGAACGGCACCTGTCATTTGGATCGGTTGGTCTTAACCGATGCGCTCAAGTGAACTCATGTGAAAATTTTTCTTTTATTTTTCTTTGACCAGCTATAATTAAAAACTAAGACAAACGATGACAGTTGGGAGAATGAGGAAGTAAAGGAGCAGGGAGTACGACGTTTGCTGCTTCTATGCAAATGACAGGACAATGAATGGACACTTGGTGTCCCATCATCATCATCATAATACAATACAAAGAGAGAAAGAGGCGAAAAAAAAATAAATAAAATGGTGGACGGCTAATTAAAAACGTAGCCAAGCGAATGCCGCTGAATAAACACGAAGCAGAGCGCGATAATGGCCAAAAAAAAAAAAGAAAAAAACGTGAAATGAAATAAAATAAAATAAAATGAAAAGACAGGCTGGCAGGCAGGCAGGATAGACAGGACAGGCGGACAGATAATGTCCTAAAATGGCCAAAAAGGCAAAAAGGATATCGAAGGCTAAACAAAACCAAAAGCGACAAGCGGCAGCGACTCACATTTGTGTGTGTTTCTTCTTGGGTTTGTTTTTTAATATTTAAGAGGCACACGAGCGTAATTTGCGCGATTTTTTCTCTTTTTGGAAATTAAAAGCGAAATATGCACAAAAATAAAAGGAAACAAAACAAAAGTGAACAAGAACCAAGAAGAGAAGTAGCATCAAGAGAGAATTCTTTGTCCTTTAGGCACTGTGTGTGTGTGTGTGTGTGCGTGTGCCTGGTCTTTGCGATAAGGATAAGGTCGTCCTTGGGCTTTCTTCTACGGCGTTTTCATTTTGTGAAGTGAGAAACAAACTTTGTCAAAACTCGTGTTTCCCCCAGACCCACAAAAGAAAGAGTAGCTATGTACTTAGGCGGTAAGTCTTTGAAAATGACGGCGTAATTTAAAAATCTTAATATTGAAATCATCTCTAAGAACAACAAAGTGGTACTATTCGGTAATACTTTACAATCTACCTTTATATGAATTCTGTTCAATCATTATAGCATTATATAATGAATAATCAAATGCCCAGAACTACATATGTCAATTTCCACATTTCTATCATTCAGAGATCTTTCACTATATGTAATGTGATGACATCATTATAAATGGAATTCAATTCACTTTCTTGCACTACGACAAGAAAAAAAACCGTAAAACCGCTCTAGGCCAAAAGACTCTGATATTACTTACGAAATTCAGTATTTCAATTGGCCCCAAAAGAAATATTGGGCCTTATTTGAAAAATTTTTGGCATGCAGTTTATTTTAGGTTTCCCAGATCTACGAATTTTTTGAAAGAGACTTATAACTACATATGTATGTATATCTATAATATCAAGATTTTAGAAAAAACTTGCTAAATATGTGCCGTGCAGAAAATTAGGGCTTTTTGTTTAAACACACATATAGAAAAAAACATTAGCCGAATTCAAGAAATCAGAGATCAGAATTCAAGTTCAACAACAAAAATTGTATCAACCACTGTACAATTTACTTCTTCCTACAAAACAAGTCACAAACCAATGTCCAGAATACTAAACGGGTCAAATTGGGATTCGAACGATTTTCCATCCAAAATGCTTAAGCTTTCATCCCAAAACCAAAATTTTGAGCTAGATCAGCCACTTGTTTTAAGTAACCCTTCTATACATAATTCAATCAATAGTTGCCTAAAAATGTCATCGTTGTAGAAGTCTTACACTCCATACAAAACTTCGGATTTGATTCCAATTCGAAAAAAGAATATTTTTCATATCATAAAATAAAATGTATACTAATTAAAAATACAGTTTGAAAAACTAGGTAATTTCAAATTTACTGAACACAAAAGTTAACTAAAATTCAAATCACAACCTTTTTACAAATCTTCCTCCTCGATATCACTTATTATAAATTCTGTGTTTGAAAATTTTTGCTTGTTGGCGTCCTCAGTAGACTCATATAACTCATAGTAATCAGTTTATTAAATTGCGTAGCCAGGTTTGAGTAGGGAAAAACGGATGCCATCCCTTCAAAGGGTTAAATTTTATTAGTAAACAAATTTTTTCGAATTTAATAACAAATTTCTTTAAATTTTGGTTTTTAATAATTTTTTTAGTTTTGAGAAACGGTTTTTTTTTTACCTATTTTTGGCATTAAAGTGAAAATGTATTTAAAACATTTAGTGAAAAAATGTAGTTAAAACAAAGCTGCCCCCTCAATTTATATCCTAGCTACGCTCTAGACTCATAACTTTAGTTCTAATTATTCGATCATTTTGAAATTTTAAGAGATGATGATATACAATAAAACTTATCTGAATACTTAATTTCAGAAAGATATTCCTATTACTCATTGATTTTTAAAATAACTCAAAATCATATATTGGTCTGATCCGAACAGTTTTCTGCCCTAATCTCAATTAGGTAGTGAAAAGCTTTAAAAAAATTATTCTCTGTCTATCTGATAATGTCTATAGAAGTACGCCGTTCAAGAGAATTGTCCTTGTACCGACATCGCGCTTTAAAAGTACCGCGTTATATGAGAGTTATCTGAACTTCCATTGTTACTAAATTGATTTTAATCATTTCTGATTTAAAATTTTTCCTTAAAAGTTATCACAACTTAGTTGTACTTGGCTTCTTAATCCATAACTCAAATAGTTGTATACATGATTTCTTTCTAGATCTGCGAAAGAGGTCCCTGTGAAATTTATATTTCAGTTAGCTGGCAGTGTTCGAGTGCATCGCACCTTTCTTAATGTAGGTACATGAAAAGTTGCCCGACATTAATCTGTCTATGTAAATCTAAGTAGTCCCCGGATCTCAAAGTCCGAGTCGTAGTCGTATTCACGCATTTTAAAGTACATGAGAGTCGGAGGATGGACTCCCAATGCTGCTGCTGCCCTCCCAACCACAGATGAGCCGGCAAGGCATGAAAGTTCATGTTATTTTTGTTCTTTATTTTCTGCGTTGTCATTATTCATCAGAGCGGCAAAAGTTTTTCGGTGGTTGCCGTGAAAAAAAAACAAGCTAGAAAAGTAGTCCCACCCACTGCTAATGCCATTTTCATACAATCTTCTCCTCTTTCTTGGCCGTACTTTACTTTACCCTAACAGCACATTAACCCACCGAAAAATGCCCATTAGAAATGTACAGAGAGAGAGTGAGAGAGAGGGATAGAGAGAAAAATTAAAATTGGCCACGATTCGTTCTTCTTTTTTTTTCCTACAGGATCTACGTGGGTCCTCGACGAGGAGAAGTCGTAGTCGTCGTCGTCGTCGTCGTTGTCTTGGCCCATTGTTTCATTTCATTTTTTGCTCATTTTTCACTTGAAATGAGCCGCTGGGCATTCATGTCATGTGCTGGGCACCATGGACCCGGCCGAAAGATAGCCAGGAATAGAGAGCCTGGGATGGCTTTCAATTTACGCGGCAACTGCCCTGTCCGGCATATCCTTTCAGCGTGTGTCCTTGCCAGTTGAAAGCAGCCTCCAAAGTCGCGAGTCGCTTAGCAAGTCTTTTGTTTGCTTAAACATTTGTGTTTTTTTTTGTTGTATTTTCTTTTTTTTTTTTGCCTCCTTCGTTTCGTTTTTCATTCTTTTTTGGTTTTTTTTTTTTGCCTAACGTTAGCGGCATTTTCCATTAAAATTCCAGCACTTTTTTTTCGGCCAACAGCAGTAGGAAAATTTAGAAAAATAACGCAGGAATTTAAATAATAAAGCAAGCGCACACAAATGAATCTAATTTTTTACGAATGGCTCAAAAGGGAGTGGGAGATGGCCCCTTGAATAGGCCAAGAGTGGCCAAAAGTGAGTGGGTGGGTTGGGTTGGCTTGGGTTTTGGTTCGGGTAAATGAAAAAGTGTTTTACTCTCTGCTGCTGCTGCTTTTTCTGTTATTTTTTTGTTAAGTCTCCCTCCTCCCTCTCCGTCTCTCTTTTTGTCTGCACTTGTAAATTAATTTCATTTTGCCCAGTTGACAATTCAAAATGTCCAAAAATTTTGCTAGTTAAAAACAACCCCGAAGAAAATTTGCCAATAATCAAGTGTGACAGATAAAGGACACGCGCTCAACTGGCCCTCCCTCTAAACAATCCCCTTTTTTTTACCCCGTTTATGCCAAAACAACTATGAAAAACCTTAAAAAATTTGCTGAAAAATTTGTAAAAATCCAAAATTTTCGTTTTTTTTTTCATGTCACGCTTCAAGCAAAAATAGTTGCGCCCCTTCATTAAAATCAAGGCTCATAATCGCAACCACCACCACAAGGATGCTTCAGAATGGGTGCAAAATAAAAAATCATTGCAAATTGATACAAAAAAGAGGAGGAAAATAAGCAGAAACTAGGCAACGACAGGCTGACAATAGATGGAAAGGGATTTAGTTTTTTTTTTTTAGATTTTTTGTTGGGTTAGCTCGTGCGTAGCTGATTATATAGTAGGGTTGTATCCTTTGGGCACGCGCGCAGCTAAAGGATTTTTGAGGGAAAATCAACTAAAAATTTAATTTCATTTCCAACTGCCAGAAAGGGTGGTGGGGGGTGGGGGAGGTAGTAAAAGTGAGGGTGGCTGCTTAGATGATTACATAAGCAACCCCTTGACCAGCAGCTAGAGAAACGACAACGGCAACGGCAACACGCACAATTAGATGACTGGAAAATGCGCTCAGGAACACGCACAATGGATGAGCGAACTGAACTGGTCAGTCAGTATTTCGCATGACCAGCAACCCTCGAAATGGCACACAACAGCTGGTCAAGCCTAGGTCATACGAGTGAGAGTGACCTACAAATGCCGCCAAAAAGGATGGTGATGATGATGATGCTCCCTTTCCTATTGCCAGTAGTTTTCACAATTGATTGACGCACGTAACCAACTGACAGTTTTAATGATGTTGGCAGGCAAATTCAAGCCAAGCAGGAACAAATAGAAATTGCATGATTTAACGCTTTCCCCCCCACAAAAAAACCAAAAAAAAATAAGGATTACACAGCATTTTCTTTGCTTGGTGGGGTAAATGGCTCCAACATTTGGAATATATAGTGGAAACAGTGCCTCAAAATGCGCGCGTCAGACCAGTACGAGAGGGCATAATATTGGAGAAGAAGAACGGCAGCTGTGTGCCGTTATATGTCGCCTAGATAACCTTTGGCCTCGCACACACACACACACAGTAGGAGAGGGAGAGGGAGAGGGAGAGAGACCTACCGACTGACTGACTGCTGTTGTGCTCAACAACAAAGGATAATACACAAAGGACCAGAGAACTGGCGCAACAATGGCAACAATTTTTAAAAACGTTTCTCGTCTATTTTGTATTTTTTTTTCTTTTTTTTTTTTTGTGTAGAAACTATAGAAAAACGTGCAGGGGACACCCCATACAACCAAACATAACCAGAAACCAAACGCAACCAATACTTTTTCACTCATTTTTCTTGTTTCTCTCAATGTTGAATGGTGTTGCCATCCCTGGCCAAGGACTAGGAGTCCATGTCCTGGCACAATTCGTCACTGCAGTTAAAGTTACGACAAGACGACTGAAAAATATATAAGTGTACAAATAAGATTTTAAATGCTACCAGTATAATTCGGTTTTATAAAATGTTTATGCTAACGAACTATACACATCGATATTTAACAATCATTGTCTCTTCTATATTCTTGATCAGTATGAGAAGCCGAGTTGATATAGCCATGTCCGTCTATCCTTTTGTTCCTCGAACTAATGCCTTATCACACGTCTTAACTTCAAGATCTCATATAGTTACCATAGAAACCATCGATCGAAAAAGCCAACTTCATTGAGGCATACCTTAGTTGAAATATTAAATAAATTTGAAACACCAAAAACTATTTAAGGAAATTTATGAAAAAAAATTAACGATTTTGAAATGCCAGGCACTTTGTATATGAGTATAATTCAGGGTAATGAAAATTAGTTTCTTCTCGTTTCTAAAATATAAGTCCTTCAACTTTGAGTTGCAAAATAGATATCATTCATTTTTACTTCACTTTTTGCTTTCAACTTCTTTGTCGACTACTTTCATTTAACTAATTACAATGGAAAGGTTTAACAAGTCGCCTTTTTTCAAATTTCTTGCAACTCCTAGATACAGTCTTGTTAAATTATTATTAAATTTTTAAAATAAATGTGAAAGTTACTACCTAATCTACCTATTACCTACTACTACTACCTACTACCTAATCAAATTACTGATAAAGTTTTCTTAACGATTAATATAGTCATATATTAACTCAATTTCTAATCATAAATGACTCACATGTCGGAACAAAATGGGACCCTAGACATGAGTTCTTAATGTACGAAATCTAATAAAACTAACTTGCTCAAATAAAACAAAATTTTTCAGGAAGAAACTGTATAAACAAATATATTCTGTAATAAATTGTTTAAAACAAAAAGAATATTCAAATATGTTTTGAAAATTATCTGTAAAAAACAGTAAAAACAAAACGGATTCTAATAGTTTTTGAAACTTTTGAGAATTTTTGGCTTTAAGTGTCAAAATAAAGCTTTAATTAGTTTCTACTCTTTAGAGTCCAATTTTTAAGATATTTATAAAGGGCCTTGGATTTTGTTGCTTTACTTTATATTAATCAACTTTTGACCATATCGAAGAGGCATTTTGGAATGTTCTTTTAAACAATTTGATAAAATAATTAATAATTATTCAACAAATGGGCCCAAAAATTACTCCATATACCTCAAATCAGATTTATTTATAAAGTGATTTCTGTCAAATTTCCTAACAATTTCCTAACAAACTTCAGAGTAAAAATTATAGAATTTAGCTACAAAGAATAGGCAAATCGAAAGAAAAATCTTGTCAAAATAATTAAAAATATATTTAAAACGAATCGATATTGAAGTTTTCGGTTAGAGGCGAATGTCAGCCTCAATTCCACATAAAAGGCCACACCACTCCTCTTCGATGTTTGCCGCCAGCAACTTGGCCTATCAGTGCCTCCTCCGACTGGCACGTGGCTGCACTCATCAGAAAAGTCAGCGAACCCCAAAAGAAAAACTAATGTCTATACTTTCTTGCCACCACAAAAACAACAACAACAAGAAGAAGAAGAGGAACTGCATTTCTTTTTTTCTTTTTTTTTAATCGCACCAACTGTGTCGACGATCAAATGACAAATCAAACAAAAAATTGACAATGAAAACAGAGACATGAGAAATGGGGTGAGAAAATGTAATGGGGGGGATAGTTTTGGGGGAGGGTGGTATGGTGGAAACGGGGAAGCCACTCGAATGTCAAACGAAGTGTGCAACACATTAATCCCCAGTGGCAACGACAAAAAGAGAGGGAAACAAAAAAAAACTGACAGCAATTAAAAGCCGCAAAGACACTGCCACACAGTGTCGTCTCCCCAATTCTTCTTCTCTCACTCTCTCTCTCTCTCTCACTCACTCACTTATGCGGCATGCCAACAATTTGAATATGTAAATGTGCGACTAATGAACACTTTTAAACAAAAAATGTAGCCGCCCCTCCTATGGGTTATGCCTGGGATGCTGCCAGTCGCATGGCAGCTGCATCTTTTACATACATAGACAAAAAACTATTTTTGGGGGAAAAAAAAGGAAGATGCCGCAGGAAGACGCATGCCCAAAGTGCAGTCTCAAGAGAGGTCAAATCTCAGCCAGGTATGCCTCACTTGCCAATGAGGATCCTCATTGATCACGACCCTCTTTTTATAAATTTGGTCCTAGTAAAAAACAGTCAAAGAGGATGCAACAGCAGCAGCTTCCTTCTCCTCTCTCGCGTGCCAGAAGCGTACGTACCTCACTTTCCCTATCATTTTGATGTGTCTCCTCTCATCGTCATCATCTGCCTCTACCTTTTTTTTTCCATCTTCTTTTTTTACCTATATATTTTATAGGTAAATCTCTTTTAATGCGCTTGTGCCGCCTTGTCGATCTGAAGCTGCTTGTTTGTTGTGTGTGTGTTTTGTTGTTGTTCTGCTCGTCTTTTTTAATAGGATTTTTCTTCTTTTTTTTTAATAGACCTCAACCTTTAGGGAGAGGAGCAACAGCATCATCTTTTCAGGAGCAACAGCATCTTTTCAATTTTTTATACTTTTTCTTTTTTAGGGGTTCGCTTGCTTCTGTCGCGTGCTTTGCTTTATCGTTTTTTGGTTTCGAATTGTGTTTTGATATTTTTAGCAATTTTATTATCTTGTCTGTTGCCTTTTGGTTTTTTATACTCTTCGAATTATTTTTTATGATGTATGAAATTTTAATAGATACTAATTACTTTTACTATAGAATTAAGATTTTGTATCTTTGGAGTGGGCAAAAGAAAAGACGTTACAAACTCAAATTGCAACCCCTCGAAATTATTTGAGTTAGACAATTGTCTAGGCAAATGACCGTTAGAGAAATCTTAGAAATATGTCACAATGAAATAAAATCTAGAAATTGGGGAGGAAACATAGAAACACACACATACACACACAAAATGCGTCAAATCATGCAAAAGTTGAATTAAACATACGCAACTAAGGGAAACTCTATGAAGATGATGATAATGATTATGTTGATGATGGGTTGTCCTTTGGTCTTTGATGGGTTATTCTCTGAGGTAACAGAAAATTCTATAGAAAAGAGGGACGTGAGAGATTTTTAGAGATTGTTGGATAAATAAAGAAACTGTTAAAGGTAAGATAAAGTTTTCTTAGTGTCCTCAGATGGATGAGAAAAAATGTTTTTTTGTAGATAAAACCCTATTTACCTCTTCCTTATATATGAATATTTGAAAACTTTGCTGATTAATTTTGGTATTCTAAGCAAAATATGTTTTAAAAGCTAATTAGCTATGGAATGCTATCAAACTTGTTATTTTAAGGAGTTGCTTTATGCCTAGAAGAAAGGGCGAAGCCAGGTATGAGTAGGGGAGGGCAGCTGCTTGCCTTGAGGCTTGTTAGGATTAAGTTTTTTGGTCATCCTATGGCTGCTTTTTACTTTCGGAAGTGGCAAAATAAAACAAAAATTTTGACTTAATTGTTCTTCAGAATATTCCACTTTGATGATCACTAGAATTTTACATTAATTTGATCCATTGGTTGTTCCAGTTTTTCACTTGCTCTTGAGACACCTTCAAAATATGATTTATTAACCCTTTAAGTCCTTCTTCAGGGCTCTCAAAATGGTTGACTAAGCATGTTTTTTAAGCGATGTGAGGAAATAAGCACAAATTATTGGATCAGGACAAGTCAGGACAGTTCTCCTGGCCAATGAGTCATCAATTCGATGTTTTAATTGCTTAAAAATGCATATGTCAAGATGGAGAATGTTATGTATTTGGTAGTTGGTTTGGCAAATTTTTCCAAACAAATGTTCATATACCACTTAGAATTTGCAGTCCTCCGTTGCTTTAGCTGAACAATGGCCATATAACTTAATCTTGCAACCATTCGCTTCTGGTTTGAATAAGTTTTGTTTGATTTGGCTCCATTTGGAATACTCAAAATCTTTTTTAGCATTTTGATGATTCCAATCGAACCTTTTTTGGGCGATTGATAAGTTTTAGTTCCAGTCCTTAGTAGAGTTGTTTATTTGGCCTAGTCAAAATGGCAGCTGAACAACGAGGATATAGGTTAGTTCGATTAGACGATTAAGCCGATGGCCAAAGCTTCCTAGTTCTTCCTAGTTCTTTGAATAGTTAGGTTGGTAGTTTAAAACTATATTCCACATTAAATGATATGTAGTAATAATAATAATATTTAAATGTTTATGGAAATTGGAATGTATTAAAGTAAAACTAATGTACAATGATGAAATTATCTCATGATATGTTAAATATCGATCTTGCACTATTAGTTCACCAGTTTTGGGGGACATTCATGGAATTCCTCAGCGAGTAAACTATGACATGACATGACATAAATTCTGTCAAAAAAAGCAATAAACGAACCATTTTGATGTTACTTTTTAGCCGTAGAAAAAAAGTAAGTTTATCAACATTTACATACTTACTAAGAAAATCCACGTCAAAAATTATGAAAAATATGTATTAAAATCAACGAGAAAAGAAAGAAAATTCAAAAATTGAAAAGTCTCGAGAAATTCCCATTGTTTAAACTAAATGATTCTTGTGGCTAAGTATAAACCAAAATAAAAACCAGCTGTACATAAAAATGTTATACGTACTTATGTGACTTATTATGGCTTTGTCAAATTTTAAGTATTCACATTGTTATTCTCTATTTTCGATACATAAATAGTAGATCTATAGCTCTCGGGAAGATATATAAACTTTAAACATAGTTGGCAAAAGGTTTCATCTAGTCTCCTGTATAAAAACTCAAAATTAAACTATATGCTAATCCAATTCTTCTCGAACTAATGCATAGTTTAGTTCTTCTAAAGTTTCTCTTCATTCGCCAACCATTTTGTATATCATTTGGAAATTTCAGTTACATATTCTCTATTTTTAATCCCAAAATTTTTACCCCGATGGAATGGAATATTCATAACTTTTGCATTTGATGACCACCCTATTGTCCATTGTCCTTTTCCATGGTCTGGTCCCCTTCTAAACTCAACCCCCTTTTAAACTCGTCTGTTTCGTTTCTTTTTTCTTTTGGCTGTTTGCCATAAATAACATGGCGCCCCCTTTTTTTTCTATTTCTATTTTGCATTCTGCACAATTTTGTGCATGGAAATGCAAATGGCGCGCTAAAACTGCACACACACACACACACACAGTAGCGCCATGTACAAAAAGGATATTTAGGATATGCAGGATATACGGCCGTTGAATGCAATCAGTCACAAAAACGCCAGCCTTTTGTTTGCAATCTCTCCTCACTCTCTCTCTCTCTCTCTCGCTTTGCTTTCTGTGAATAAAAACGAACGAAAAATCATCAAATGAAAATAGGGCCCAGTCCTTGCTTTTATATTCCTATTTCTTCTTTTGTTGTTGTTGGGGTCATCGTGAGGTCAGCAACGGGATTTGGCATGACAAGGGATGGCATGCAGAATGATGCAAGGGGGTAGCAAAAACAAAAAAAAAACCAAAAAAATTTGCCTGCATTTTTCTGTAATTTTCACAACATTTTTGTTTGATTTTTTTTTTCAACACGTTTTTAACGATTTTTTTATCTGCGGCAAAAAAAAAGGAAAAGAGGCGAAGGATCCTGCAGGATGCTTCTGGGCACGCGACATGTTGCATCTTCAGGATCCTAGAATGAACCCTTGGCACGCGTTTTATTACGCTTTTGTTTTTCCTTCATCTTCTAATCGGATCTGCATATGTTGCGTAAATTGATATGCCACGTCCCAGAGTCCTGATCCTGCACACACACACTCACATTCAAGACATGTGTGTATATAATTTTTGTTTTTAAGGCAAACACGCGCCATTTTTGTTTTAACCCCACGGAGTTAGTCACTAACGAAGGGCTGCCAAATGGGGTGGGTGTGTGTCTGATGGCCTTTATCCTTCTCATGGTCCAACGTCATTGCCAAAAGGGGTGGCATTATGCATATAGAATGTAATGTAAGGGTTGCTCTAATGTGTATACATATATACCTCTATATACCCGACACCCGATGAGTGGGATGAGTGGGATAGTCACTATACATACACACACACACACACACACATGGTGGATCTGCTCGGTCATGCATATCAAAGTGAATTTCATTCTACTGTCAGCCATTGGCAATTGTCAGGTCATGGCACATTAATTGCACTTTTATGCCATAATTTTTATTGATTTTTAGCCTATCAAATGTTGTTTTTTTTTTTTTTTGCATAATGATCGTAAAGGGAATAGTCATTAAAAAAGACTACCAAGAACATTCGAAGGTGAAATTATTCTCCATAAAATTAAGAATTTTAGCTAAACCTTAAAACCTTGAAACTTAAAAATGTTGAAATAAAAATGGTTAATCTTTTAGAAATACAAAAAAAAAATTTTTTAAATACATATCATTTTATTTCTTATTTTTCCTACATTTTTATCTTAACATTCAAAAGAAGAAGGAATTCCTTGCTTAATCTTTTCACCCAGTTTGTTGTTTATTTCAAAATTATTAGAATAGATATAAGGATATTAAGATATTAAGTGAAATGCTGAAATAGTTATTTTCTGGCTTTCTTATTGCTATCACATAAACAAATTTGTGTTGCTAAATTATTAGCAAAGTCTATATATAACTATAATATTGACATTTTTGAGTACTTAAATGATTTTGTAAAATACTGAGAACATTTCATTTTTTGAATCGAAACAACAATTTTCTTAATGTGGCAGAAAAGAGATAGGATGCATTATTCCCTGGTATAATTACTTCATTTCTTTCTTTGAGTGATTACTTGAGTACTTACTTGTAGTGTACATTTTGATCTAAACACGAAGTACAAGTTGAGGGCTTAAAAACTGATTTAGTCCGTAAAAAATATTCAAATGTCTACCAAGTAAGTTCAATGTGTCGTTTATGGAAAATGTCAGCTCTGAGTCTTAATAAGACTATGTACTATGTATAATTTGAGCATTCCCATATCAATATAGAAATAATAGAAATAAATTCAAGACCTCAAACCTAACAAAAGTTAATGAATCTCGAAATTCTTTACCAAAATCTACAAGTATTCTCTTCTCACCTTTATATATTTATCTTATGAATCTGAAATCATTTTTAATTAAATTAAATAAATACCAAACCAATTCTTATGTTGCAACAACTATGGCAAAAAAAAGAAGCTAAAAAATGATAAGTGGATTCAAAGAAAATAAACATGATGGGCAATAGAAAGTCACCAAAAGTGGGAGATACAGGAAAATTTACATTGTGAAAATCTATTCCAAGCTTTATAAAACATTATCCTAACATTTATGATTTAATTTGAGTGACTAGACGAGATATTGAAAAAATTACAGACAAGAAATAATATTCTTAATATTCTATTGAGACTTAATATACTTAAGTTAATTCTATTGAGTTTCAAATATAACATGGTAATGAAAACTTTCTTATAGTCTTTCTTAAGCTCAGAAATCTTTAACAACTTAAGAAAAGCCTCAACATTAAGGACAAAAGTAATTATGTAGTTCCTTCTAGTTGTTATGGTTGACTTAATTTTGTATATCCTTTCTTCTTCCTTTTAGTTGTTACATATGGTTGACTAAAGTTCTTGCATTCTTTACAATTGGCAAAACAATTTCTCAAAAAATAACAGTTTTCCCAAATTTCATGATGGGTAATTGAAATTCGTTTGAAAATGGAAATTAAATTTAAATTTATTTCTAAACAAATCTCTTGAAAGTCAGATAAGATCACATTGGAGAATAAAAAACCAACTTGACCCTTAAGGTCTTGGGTAAAATGTTGCATAACTATCTCAAGGCGAAACATCAAAATATTGAATTAAGAATTCAAAATAGGAAAATACAAAAAAAAAAACAAAACACTCCCAAAAGCAAACCAATTTTTTCTCACGTCTCAGCCCACTTGACCTTGGGACCTGAGAACCTTAAAAAAATGTTCTCAATGCAAATTGCAAATATTTCTTTGCCAATTGAAAATAGTGCAGAAAAAAGTAGAATAAAGACCCATGGGGTCTAGACTCTAGAGGTGTAGAGTTGGGTAGTCTCTAGTCACACACGCACACACACCGCAGGATATCTCGGACATTGGTCACGGATATGCAAGCGGGAAAAGAATTTGCAAATCTTTCGGTTTTTCTTTCATCGACTCTGCTGACAGTTGAACAAAGGTTTCCTTTTCTTTTCTTCCTTTTTTGCATAAGCCTGAAGATTTCTCTGGGTATTATGCAAAATGTGAAAAGAGGAGAAACAAAGTGAAGTATTGGGCAGCTACCTAGGTTCGAATCCTTGGTCCTGATATTTCTTTATGACGTTGCATTTTCCACGCCCGCTTCGTTTAATTAGAACAAACAGAAAACATAGTCCCGAGACGCAGAATGTTGATGGAATTTTTTCCCCTCGGATTTTCTACTGTTTTTTTGCAAGTAACTTATTGCTATCTCTCTCTCTCTCTCTCTGTGTCTGTGGTCCGTTAAATTGTTTACTTAACCCAAAAGGACCTCAATCTTTGTAGCCGTGGGTGGCTTAAAAAAACACTAAGTGCAATTATGAGAGCTCGGCCCCGTTAATTTGGCCAAGAGCAGACATAGACGAAGAGGTTCTTAACAATAATCCTTTTTGGTAAAGTCATTCGTGCGTTGTAAATTATTTTTCAGAGAGATCATGATGCTTCATAATTGTACGATTGGCAAATGAAAAGAAGGATTCGAATTTCGACAAGTAATGGCACTTGATTTGACCCACTCTTTCTTGCTCTCTCTCTGTCTCTGAGGATTATGATGCAGGTATGAGTTGAGTTTGAGTTTCATATTGGTCCCTGGCGACCAGGATCACCCATGTTGTTATAGTTACTTTTGATTTTACTGTCTGTACTTCATTACTTTTCCAAATTTCACACAGCAAAAACAATAGTAAAAAACTATGTCAAATTCCAAAGACGGAGAGGCTGGACGTGGTGGTCAGGGTGGCAAAGGAGGAGGCGGTGGAGGTGGTGGAGGCGGAGGCGGAGGAGGAGGATCAGGCGGCCAAGGTGGTAAAGGTGGCGGCGAAAGTTGTGCAAGAAAGAAAGATTCTCATTGCAATGAAACTGAAAATGGTAAAGTTTGCACAAACGAAAAACACGATGATTGCTGTGACAAGGGCAAGAACAAGAATGGCAAAGATGGTGAAGATGGACAAGATGGAAAAGGTGGAAAAGGTGGACAGGGTGGACAAGGTGGTAGCGGTGGCAACTCCAAATGAAATTCCAATCCAAAATTAAACTAAATTCATATAATTAAAGCAATAGTTCATAATATATCTTCAGTAATTTTCCATTTCAACTCAACTCAAATGTCTAGAAAATTGAGCAATCCAGCGATAAAACTGTTAGATAAAGTCCAAAGCCAAAAAATGGGCATCACATTAGGTGAGAGAGAGAAGGAGAAGAGGAGGGAGGACAAATAAAAAATCACATTAGAAACACACGTTGCCATCAACACCCAAACGAACCTTTGCTAAGGACCAAGGACCAATGTAATAAATGATCTATGTAATAGACTTATATGGCAAAGACGCGAGGCATAAAAAAAAAACTTTTGCTTGGCCATAATGCGTTTATCTGAAAGTGACCCAAAAGCAAAACCACCCACTCACTCCCTAAACCACCCCACTCTATTTCAAGTCAACCCACCCAAAAAGGGAAAGGGAAAGAGAGAGGGGCGGAGAGACAGAGAGGTGTGGCATTTTTTTAGGCAAATTTCGATTGTGTGTCTTAGATTACAGCGAGTGTGTGTGTGTGTGCTACATTATAAGGGTGTAAATACAAATATTAACACCCACACACACACACACTCACACACTACTACTAACCCACACCCCTCTCTCTCTTTCTAACCACTCTGGCATAGGCCATCATTTGCCTTGTGTGTCATTTGGGAGCAGATGCATTAGCATCTTATTGTATTAACTTCGATTTGTTGTTTGGCATTTGGTATTTTCTTTCTCTCTCTTTGTTTTTGTTTTGTCTTATTTTTCGTGATGTTGCCATTTAAATTGAGTAATCACCAGGGGCAAAAGTTATTCCTCTCTCTCTGCCATTCGACTGGCGTCTACTTGGGAGTAGCTTTTCTTGTGATTCCTTGATTTTAGTTGTATAAAACTTTGTATTATCCATAGGTTTTTTAGTGGGTAAATTTGAAATTTATTAATTGATTCACTGGAATACTCTTTCTAAAAAAGTATTTGCCTTGATCATAAGTATCAGCAGACACAACTGTACTTTAGCCTGTCATTCTGGCCCTGGCAACATTCTAATCAAATGGTCAACTAAGCTAGAGGAAAAATTTGTCTTATCTTTAGCAAACTTTTAATGCTCTTTCCTACCCGAGAAGTAGCTCAATCAAAAGTATAAAAGTTATTAATTTTTTAACTAGAACTACAACTATTTAAACAAGTAAAATAAGGAAAAAAATATCGAATTAGATAAATTGACTAATTTAAGTCAGGTTCTTCAACTTTTTATACCTTTGCAGAGGGTATTATAAAATTGGTCAGATGTTTGTAACGTACAGAAGGAGACATTTCCGACCCCATGAAGTATATATATTCTTGATCAACACGAGAAGCTGAGTAGATTCTTTGATATTTTATAATAAATTGTTTTAATTTTCGATGAATCCTCAAACTGGCAAAAAGCCACTTTCGAAAATTCTTCAATATCCTAAGCTAAAAATCTTAATTTTCTGATTCCACAATAGTTTCTCGATCTGCCAATATAGTTGTTTGATCTGCTCAGTTGCAGATGGTACAAAACTCCAATGCTCAATAGCTTGTGGAAAAATAAGTGTTCTCCACTTCGAATTCCAGAAAGAAGTCATTTTTATGTATTTTGTTTTCATGAGCTTCTGAAGAGCTTCTACTCTTCATGAGCCATGTCACAGAAGCTTTTAGAACATGTTCCAATAATCTTAAACAAATAACATACGAAATTTTAATATATACAAATCTAAGTTAACGAAGACGTGTCCTCTAACAATAATTTCTAGGCTGCTTATAATTAAACCTTTTGGTATTAGTTCTTACCTAAAGGCAACATTTGAATGAGAGCAAACCATAATAACTAAGACCTTAAAATTCATTTGTTTTTTTGTATTTGGTTCTGATAACCCTTTCAGGTTTAGTAGTCTATATTTTCATGGACCTCATATAACAAGCTTCAAATCAAGGTTCTGAATCTTCCTGGATCTTATAATAAGGCTCAATCTCCATCTTATTTTAGAAACTTCAGAATTTGTATGGAAAAAAAAGTTATTCGTTATCCATAATCGTTTCCATTATCCCCGGTGGAACTACCTTTTTAGCATTGCTTCATCAGGTGGAAACCTATGTCGGGGTTCGAACTCGAAAATTTGTATGGAACTTCTTTGATTGGTTTAAAGATTTAAGTCTGACAAGAGATATTCGAATTTTAGTGTCCCATCTAGCTTCCTAAAAAATTGAAATCAAAAGAAAACTGACGTTTTTTAGAGTGGACATATGTATCTATCAGCTTCCCAGTGGCGGATCGTGCGCTTGATTTTGGTTGTGAATATCGCAGTCAAAATTTTGTTCAACCAAGTCAAGTTTTTTAACCAAACACTGATTTTCTATAGGATTTTTTTTTGGTGGGGGGAGGGTGCTTATTACCCCTTTTCATCCCCCGTAGACTCCCTACTGCAGCTTCCTTCCATTAGTAAATATTTTTAAAATCCAAAAGGTTTCAATACTTCACTTTGCTGTGGCATCTAAACAGATTCTGGGCATAACTATTATGGGAAGTTGAGGAACTAACAAAGGTTCGAATATATTAAGTAATATGTTTATATCATATGTTTATATTCTTCTTCTTCTCCTAATAGTTATACCCAGAATTTATTGCAGGGTATTCAAAGGACAGCTCAAATATGTACCATTGGTCCTTTTGCTCTTTGCCATCTCAATTTTCTAGTTTTGTTTTTGTTTGCTATGCTAAAAAACGAATGGCCATGACAATTTTTTCCTTTCCTCTCTCTGTTGGCTGCTTTTTTTATTCCTTTTTTTGTGGCCTTGTATTAAAAGTCAAGTTAATATCTGTGGCTAAAATAATGCAGGCCCCCTCATACTCCCCCCCTCCCTGGCACAGACTCTCACACTGATGATGTCGACATCGGACGTCGCATGTCTCGTGTGTGGATGATGCTCCCGTGAGATAGTTTGATTAATGGCCCAAAATGTACTAGACTTTTCTTTTTTTCTTTGTTATTTTTGGTTGGGTTTTCGTTTTACAAAAAAAGGAAAAACCTTCCTCTAATACACATGTGACTGTGTAATTCTGTTAAGGGGAGGGGGTGTGGTTGGGGGTGGGGTTCGACTGGAATTGGACACTATTAAGCTGCAACATAAACAAGGAGAAACTAAGTTTGATTTCTGTTTTCTGTTTTTTTTTGTTTGGGGTTTGCCTGTTTATAACGCGAAATCATCAAGTTAACTTTTTTCTCTGGGTTTGGGGGGTTCGCTTGATTTATGGCTAAAAAAAGAAAGCAAATTGTATTGGTTCCGTTCAATTTTGACCAGGAGAAGGTTTAGTCAAATGGTTAGAAGAGGGGAAGGTGGGGAGGGGGTGAAAGGAACTGCTCCTGGTGCTGACAGTTTGCGTTTGTCACGCAAAGGCATTTAACGGGTCGTCATCGTTGGCGTTTCTCACCATCAGGTGACGTGTTTGATGCGGCATTTCATTTAAATTGCTTGCCAATGCCTATATAGAATATGCATATATATCTATATAACTATATAGATGGATAGATTGTCTGGCATTTTGACAAGCGGAAAGGGTTCGCCATTGACTTTTAATGGATGAATTGATTAAATGATATAAAGACATGCAAGAAAATCGATTACAATTTTGCCATATAAAAGGACAATTTGCCGTTTTTCCTTTCCTTCATCTCTCTCTCTTTCTCTCTCTCCTCTCAATCAACATTTGAACCCTTTTTAATTGCCTTTCTAGCAGAAAGAAATTTGAGATACTTGAAAATTAACCCTGCTTAACCAACTGACAATGGAAACAGACATAGATCACATGACATAAGGAAAAGATACAGATACATTTACACACACACATACGCACACAATTCAGTTAGTGATCAATTTAACCCTTAAACCATGGGCAAATTGTTCATTTCCGTGTTCAGTTCAAGTTTACTTTACCAATAGTAAAAACAAACCAAACATGGAAACAAACAAATAATATTCCTATTAAATTCAAATTATAGGCACGAAAGAAACAGTTGGCGCCCCCCGTAAGGTTTCAGTTTTGACCACTTCCATTGGCAAAGCAAACCCCTTTCCTTCCGTCTATTGACGTGGGAGAACCCGCATATGACGCCTTTTACTACTGACATATTTTTGATTGTTGCCTAAGCAATTACGGTGTAGAAATTTGTCTAATCGCCGTAGAATAGAGAAGGTTTTCGTGGGTTTGGGTACTAATGGCTGTGTTGATGTGGCAAAGGGTTAAGAGTTTACAGATCGACAGATGGACAAAGGTTCAACATGCTGGTGTTGATAGGTAACTGACAACAGAGATCATGAAAATAAAGAAAACTGAACTAAATTTTCGATACTTTTTGTGTCTTTATTTCAGCGTTATGCTTTTGAATTCATATGCTTTTGGTAAATCTTGGAGAATTTACTAATTTTATATTATTATTTTCAGATTACGAAATTGTACTCAGAAACCCTCTAGCTAAGTATGTTTTGCTCTTTAAAAAATCTGAAATTTTCATATTGAAAATTAAAATTTTGCATCTTCAATTTGTTTGATATGCAGACCAAGATTTAATCCTGGCAATCCTTCTCTAAATGAAGGCACTTAGCAAGTCTCCCAGTTAAAAACACAACAATACATTTTTGTGGTAGAATTGGTCTTCTTTGCACATCCAAGCAAGGATCTTACATATAGACAGAGAAACTGAGAACTGAATCTGATACATGATATCAACCTCTTAACGATGAGCCTGTTCTACACCGACTGTATGTAATTGTAGACAATAATTATCAACGATTTTGAATCAAGAGACTTATACAAAGATATTCAGAAGGCAACTCTGAACTGTTACTGAACTCTGAACTCTGTTAACTGAACGAATCCTGATATTTGTTAGTCAAACCAAAACCAATATGAATAGAGTTCAACTCATAAGTAAACGAAAAAAATGTTAAAACTATTAGGATAATATTAATGTTTTGGATTAATGAAATGGAAATTTAAAAAATCGAATACAATTTTATTTAAAATATCTTTTATTTCTCTTTCAGCTGATTCATAACAACTAACTACTCTGTATTAAAATTATAGATTAAAATTAATTATTTGTCTATAATACACCAACAGGATCTTATTTCCATGACAGTTACAGAAACAATTTACTTTTTTTTTTTCCATAGGTAAACGAAACCAATTTGATCTCTCACTTTTATTCAGTGATAGTAGTTCTTGTTTCACGTAATTCAAGCTCTCTCTTTAAGTAAGTAATTCTAGACTTTTGTAGACATTTAAATTGACATTATTAAATATCAATATCAAATCGATTTTTTTTATTTCAAAAAACGAATACTATTCATTGAATACCAAGCACCAGTCGGTTTTGAGAGTCATTTGTTTATTGAGTTGTAAACGTAGACGTAAATCTATTCGCTATTTGGAATATCAAATACTGTATACTCATTTAAACAAGTAAGACCCAATGACTCGTTTAGGCTTTTAAAGAAGAAACCAGCCAAATAAAATGCTGAGTGAGATCAATAATTTGTCTACTTTTTTGTCCGATTTCCCATCAACTCCAGCGACACCAAGAACTTTTAACCAAGACTAACAAATATATTGAATCAAAGCTATAAACTCTTTTCTTTTTAGTTTACCATCTTCTCTTATGTGCTTTTCAGTTTACCATCGAATCTTTAAGACGTCATCGGATCAACTCTCAACCAATTCCAAACTTGTGGTGAAGCATACATAGACTCAGATGTGAACCATATCCACTTGAATATAAAAGATGCGACTATATTCAAGATGCACCCAAATATCAGTCGTATATTAACTAACCCATGTCCTGTAGAGTGTAGACTGTGGCATGAACAAGGAAAACCAACAAAGTTCTTTAGGTGTAATAGATATTTAGTAATTTCAATGACATCTTTAAACAGTATAAAATAATGGCTAATGACTTCATATTGGCTAATTGTCATAGTACAGCTCAATTTCACAGTGGAAAAACCAAATGTTCCTCTTGTATTTATATGGTATATACATATGTATATGTAGGTAAGTAACTTCATTTCTATATATGCCCATGTATGGGGAATCAACTCATCTGCATGCGTAGAGCATAAATTGTAAACGACAAACCAACAAAAAAAAAAATATATCCGACAGTTGCCCTCCTTTTTTGCCACTTTCACTCTTACCCAATGAACAGCATCCGTTTTGGGTTGGCAATGGGCGGAGGAGGAGATGGCTGAGGAGGAGGAGGAGCATCCTCAATGGCGAAAGAGTTTTTTTTCCCCGTCTTTTCATTCAGCCTAGGGCGGGCGGGCAGAAAATCTAGTGAATTGCTTTATCGAAATAAAGGCATGGGTATGCATAAAAAATGGTTGTCATTTCTACACTGAAAGAAATGCAAAAGGTCAAATTGTTCACGTTTGCATATGTGGAGAAAGTTTATTTGTATTGTTTAATGCAAGTGTAGAACAAAAATAACTCAGTCAAGACAACAAAACTCATGGCAGACGGCAAAAGCAACCCCAAAAATAAAAAAGAAAAAGAAAAGGGGGACTAACCAGAAGAGCTTTAGCTTTCACATACGTGCGTGATGTGTGTGTGTGGGTCCCCAGTCCCAGGTCCCGGGTCCCGGGTCTGATGGCAGCGCACATAAAAAATGAAAATGTCAAAAAATTCCACACTCGGTTAAAAAAAACCAACCGAAAAGAACGACAGAGAGTAAGAGATACAAAATTCAAGCATTCGTAAGATACATACATGAGATGGGAAAGAGATGAAGACAAGCGGGAGGAGATGGAGATGGACTTACACATACGCAGCATCCCAAAAAGGGAAAACTCAAAGATGGCGTCGTTTTGCTGTACTTTAGCTGGGGCAAGAGCCACCCCTTTTTTTTTTAAGGGAGAGTGGAATACATTAGCATACGAAATTCCATACGAGTTGAATTAGAAAATGGTGAAACAGCAGCCACAGAGATCCTAATCTGTTGGCCAAACTCGTGCGCAAATGTTACCTAAATTGTTGTGGTCAACACTTGACCAGAAACCTTTCTCCTCACACTTTCTCTTTGCCCCTCGTGGGTGAACATATGTCAGGATATATTTCTTGCATAATCATTGTGTATCTACGGTTGATGATCTACAGTAGCCTGTAGGACAAGGATCGAACGCGCCATCATGCATAATCTTTTATGTACACCTTGTGAGGTTGAGGTTTCTTTTTTTTTCTCAAAGGACAATGCAAAGGACTAGGGTATAGGCATTTGATAGGCATTCCTTTTGGTATTGATTGCATCGAAATTGCAAAAGAATATTGAAGAGTCCTTTCTACGTTTTCCTTACCAGTTAAGACGACAGCTGTTCCTCTGTTTGTGTGTGTGTGTGGCGTATGCTGAACATACATATATTCATGTTAATAAGTAAACGAAAATTTGTTTATTTGTCTTTGGCATTTGGTATATTTGCATTGCCATTGCCCTAGTGAAAGTAAAGCAATTGAATGATCCTTTCTTTGTGAGGAGCAAAAGGACATTTGAGTGCAAAATTAACAACCAAAATTGAGTGAGTTTTAAATGAGAATGGAGTATATTTTACGAGACTTGGTATTACTGCGATTTACTACAGGAAGATTCTATATTTTATGACGCTTTTCTTAGAAAATTGGTACAAAATCTCATTTGGAGCCTCTTTCGAATCGCCTCTTCAATTCTTTTCTTAATATTGTCCCTCTTCCTGTTCCAGTTTTCTCGATTTTGGCCAGGTTTACTTAAAAGCCACCTAAACACATTTACATAAATGAGTATATAACCAAATGATAAGTAATTCAAAGATTTCAATGAGAGTCTCACTTCTCAGCACTTTGAGTAACACAATTGATTTCTACTATGTTCCGGGACAGATCTAGAAAAGTCCCATCGAAAAATGTTTATAACTCATTTTTTGAATCAATATAAGTTATTTATATTGTGATAAGGATTCATAATAATGAAGAAAGTGTAAAAAATATATATATAAATATATATGTTAGGTATAAACAATCCGTATTCTGCAGGGAATCTTAAGTTTGCAACTTTTGAGTGGAAACTTCTTGGATATGTCCCTGACTGTGTTATCAATAAGGTGGAGGCCTAAAAAGAAGATCGAGTGGGTGACATTGTTTTATCAGTCTGAGGTGTTGACTGTTATCCCTTAGATTAAGAGCAACGTGATTTTCATTGCATTCAAGTCATTACCAATATCGGTAGCTAAGTCTTTGAATCTTGGATTTTATGGAAGGTACTCTTACAATTAGATCACTTTGTAATACAGAGTTTCTAATGATCCCCGAGTTCGTAATGAAATTATTGGTGAATCCTAATCAATCAAGATGGAATGTATTGAAACTGAGAGAGAATCTAACTTGAAGACTCAAAGAATAAATGAAGAAATGAAAATTAATATAATTAAGGCAAATTCAAATTTAAAGATCTTACACTACTTTCCGAAAGAACCCATCTTTAAGAATAGGACAAGAGTGAAAAAGAGAATATTATTAATTTTAGTTAAGGAAAAAAGTAAAAGATTAAAATTAAAATAATAGTAATGTTGTTATAAAAACAAATATTTAAAAAAAAATACATTTATAATTCCTTTAATTCGTTTTCAATATTTATTAAAATTATTTTGGAAATATTGTTTCGTTTTTGAAAAGCGTGTTTTAAAAAATAAAATAAAAATCATTACATTTATATTATATGTCGTTTATATATGTAATTAACTCACCAATATTAAATTTCATAACAATAGCTCAGAAAATAACGAAGTTATTGAGAAAAGTCACTGTTCGTGACTTTGCCATTTGTATGAGAGCTATATGATATAGTGATCCGATCTGGCTGAATCCGAGATATACAACGCCTGCAGTATATACAAGCCTACATGCAAAATTTCAGCTCTGTAGCTCTTACGGTCTAGGAGGAGTTTGCGTTCCTCCAGACGGACGGACAGACGGACAGACGGACAGACGGACGGACGGACGGACGGACGGACATGGCTATTTGAACTCGTCTCGTCGTGCTGTTCAAGAATATATATATGTACTTTATATAGTCGGAAATGCTTCCTTCTATGCGTTGCACACTTCTGACCAAAATTAATATACCCTTTTTGCAAGGGTATAAAAATAGAAAAGTACTATTTATTATGTAATTCTTTCATATAGCTTATAAGTAAAGTGAATTATGATAAGTTTTTTGATCTCTAATTCGAAACCTGACTTAGGTTGTAAATTGTTAAGAAAACTAAGTTTTAACACCTTCTTACTTAAGGAAAACAAAAATATTTTCTCCCACTAAATATTTATAAAATCATCTATAAAATATATTATTTTTTGCCCACATATGAAGATATTCAACCTAAAAACACCGAAAAAATCTATTTTTAGCACCTAAAACATTATCAAAACGTCATTAAAAAACTACATTAAATTTTGCCCATTTTCATTGCCTAAAGATATTCTTTTAAAAACAGGTTATTTTTCAAATTCTTCTGAATTGTTTGCCTTACAAGAATAAATCATAATTGGACATTCCGCAATTGCCTTCAGATCGAACGCAAGGAGAAATCGTTAGAATTCTGGGAACAACAAATTATTGAATGACTAGAAACTGGAGAAGGGAGTTGGACTTCTGTAGGAACCTCTAGTCCTTTGGCAACTGATCAAATCGCAAAACAATGACCGGGAGAAAATGCCAATAAATCAAAACACCTACAAGAAAGAAGGGAAAAGGTTAAGCAGATCAAGAAACAGCATAAGAAAAGGGAATATCTGTGAATAGGGGTAAGAAAAAACAAAACGAAGAATTGTGAATTGAGCATAAAAAATCGAACAACTATAAATCCTGGTAAATAGAAGAAAAGGCAATGAAGGACCATTAAAGGACTCGGCACAAATTGTGAGTATTTATAGGGTTACAACACACACACACACACACACACACATCTTAGGTGCGAACAAAGAACAAAGGGGTCATCGAGGGGAAATTGGGGAGAGAGTAAAAAATGAACGAAGGGTAAACCAACAATATGGCTTAGTTACCGCAAGGTTCTTGGTCAATATTACGCAATAAACGTAAAGGATCAAAGGGTATAGACAAGGGTTACACTTGGATCGATAAATCGTAGGTGTTAAAAGCATAAAGAATGCAACTAGAAAAGGGTTTACCTTGGCCAAGAACTTTTTCTTCAACAGACTGTCAGAGAATCTATCTCAAAATTCTCTTTATACTTTTCTCCATTTTTCTTTTTCTTTGTAATTACCAAATGCCACACTTCGTTTTTGTTTCGCTTCTTTTGTTTTCTTGGCTTTTTTGGGTTTCATCTGCTTTTGCGGCGTCTAATGAGCAAAAACAAATGCAATACAGGAAAATCCTTAAGCAAATCCGACGCTGGGCATTGATTAGCAAAGTAAACACTGGGCATTAGCACACGCCACCTGAAACCGAGACCAGATACAGGATCCTGGCAAATCCTTAAGCCTGAAGCGTTTTAGAGTTTGCAAACAGTTTGCCTAATTTGCAAAGATTGCGGCATTTTCTCTCAATTTCTATTTGAAATATTAGACAAGACCCAATCTAGGGCTGTGCAGAGGTGAGTTACTCGTTCCAAGGAAAAAGGGATTAAACGACACCGACACCAACTAAGGGTTAAGCGGATTGTCTAGAGGCTAGAAGTTTTGCTAACAAATGAAATTGGTACGGATTTTGTTCACCATTTGCTTTGGGCTAGATTAAGCCTTAAAACAGAGACCGAAAGAGAGAGAGAGAGAGAGATAGTTATTTGGTATATATATATATATATCAAGTTGATCCTTGAATGGTGCTAGCCATAAAAGTAAATTCAGTTAAGTGGCCATTATGAGGCTTTACTTTTTGGCCAGCTTTACCTGTCGTCTGTCGTCACATAAAAATTGCTTAATTCGTGTTAAAACCAAAAGCAAATAATTTTCAATGTTATACAAAATTTGTATATGAACTTAAGCCAAGGCATAAAGTGCAACAGTTTCATAGAGGACGACGACAAGGAGTAACCAAGGGGATTGGATCCCATGGATAGATGGCACGTTTTGTACACTTCGTTGAGCCTGGCTGTCAGTTGGAGTAAAGGACACATGTCGATGTCGATGTCGCCTGTCGGACTGTCAAATGCCATACAAAGTAACTCATAAATTTTTGATACTTACCTAGTTATTGTTTTTTATGAGCTGCGACTAGTGCACGCCCCTCCAACCCTGCCCTGTCGCTATCCTTTACATGCCTTGGAATTCTGGAAAGTCTCAAGTGCGTTTTTAATTATCTAGAGAGGGAGAGAGAGAGAGAGAGGGAGAGGGAGAGGACATCAAAGGCCTAAAGCGACCAGGCTAAGCCCTAGAATTCCACCTACCAAACAAAGCGATTAAGCAGAGTAGAGCAAAGAAGGAAGAGAACAGAATCCTATGACAAAAGGATATGCCGCCTTAAAGGGTATTCTAAAGACAGCTTAGAGAAAGAGAAAGAGAGGGAGAGTGAGTAAGAGAGAGAGAGAGAGTGTATAACACACTTGGTTAACCACAAAAGAAGCCAAAATATTTGCACTACTTAAACACACAGCAGGAGAGAAAGAGAAACAACAACATGAGAAAAAGGACCTCTATTGAGAAGCTTTATACAATATTTTTAAAGCAGCTGTCAGCAGGCAGCCATTGCAAGCTTTAAGGGTGACTACATATATTGGCAAGGATTGTACCCTTAACCCTTGCCAAGGCCTTGCCTAGCGATTCGTTTCTTTCAACCAATCGCAGGACCTCATTCTGTGACGAATGACTTGTAATTTAAGACTAATAAATGACCCAAAAAACCAAAAACTAAAGGCTCAAAATATTTATGGAAAAATATCATATGTGTCACTTGAAACTTGAGAGTTTTGTTAAATTAATGGTTTAGCGTGTGAAAAAGAAAAACTGAAACTGAAAATAGATATTCCTTTTCTTTTACGTTTTTAAAGTAGCGTCCTTTTTTGAGCGATAATTGCTTTACTTATCAAAGGCTCCACGGTTACCAAAGGTAACCATTCAGGTAAGAACTGCCCACACATAGAGGAGAGAACAGGATATATACCTATATATATATTTTTGTTGTTGCCCCATGCTTAAAGCTAATAAACTCCAAGTAACATGAAAGCGAATACCAAGCAAACTGGACCCAGGGCCAGTATCAGGACTCATCCCCCCACAGTACCTCCTAACAACAACAGCAACAACAACAACAAGCTTAAAAAACAAGAAGAAAAAAATTGAAAAATGAAAGCCCACTTTTGCTTTTCATTAGAAGAAAAACGAGCAGCAGCAGCCACATTGTCCTATTGCCCAGAAAGGACATTCATTGAAACAAGCTAAAACAAGACGAATTCCTAGTGTACCCCCCGCCACAAGTCCCGCAGATGAAAGTTAACAAGGCATCAAATAACATAGAGATAGAGAGAGTGAGAGAGAGGGGACAACAAGAAAAAGGACGCCAACTAAAAAGGGTATCCTAGCGACGCAGGATGAAAGCTAGAGTAAGAGAAGCTTAAAAATTGTAAAGCAAAATGAAATCACCTGGACAAAAGGAGGCAAAGAAAAAGTACATAGGACTCCCACACACACACACACACACACACCTACATATGTATGTATGTAAGTCGCCTCCAGCTGAAGTGTGTTTGGGGATGGGGGAAGAAAGGACATACTAAAACACACATTCACCTACAAGCACTCGAAACTGTCTAAATGAACACTCGAGGCTCTCTCTCTCTCTCTCTCTTTACCCCACTCCCCTTTACAAATATATATATATCCCCTCGGGGGCCTCCTCCCCGTTCCCTTTTTTTTTTTTGTGTCGTTCAACAAATTTTTATGTCCAACTGCATTCCTAAGACAATGGAAAAAAATTCATTAAAAAAATGTCAACGACTATAAAAATAAAATCGAAAATGTGCCATATAGGCCGCCTGGTTCGAGTTAATTTGTCATTTGACTTCCTGTCAGCTGGCAGCCAAACTATCCTCTAACAAGGGTTCCCCTCCAAAAAAAAGGTGTGGGGCTCCTGCTAATGAAATTGTCTCCAACTTGTATCCCAAACACACATATCCCAGGATATGTGGAAATTCTTAGAAACTTTACTCATTTAAATGAGTTTGATTTAGAAAAAGGATTTCCTCAGGATGTATTATTTCTGTATTAGAGTAAGGATATGTGTCGGAAAAAAGATACTAAATGATTTGGCAAAAGTAATATGATCTATAATCTAAAATTAATGGCTGGCAAAGTCACTTGGTTTACATTTGGCATATCAAAAATGAATGCATCTATAATCTTAGCTCAGGTGCCGTATTAAGCCAGTAGCAATCGAAAGATCCGAAAAATTTCAGATTTCGTGCTCTTAACACAAATTTGATGATCACTTTCTAAAAGTGACGGATTAAGCTAGGGCGGGGCCTCTAGCAATCCAAATACCCAAATACTTTTATGTTTTCAAGATCAACGAAGACCACTTTCCAATGTGAAAGTTGAATGAAAATCAGTCAACAAAAATTTTGCAAAGATAATGTTTATTTTTGTGTAATTTTTACTAAGAAATTTTTTGTAAAATTATTGGTAAATTTGCCCCTTTTTTGACTGCATTTTTGTCAATATCTAAACGATCTTAAAAAGTTATATCTTAATACGAAAACAGTGAATGGGGAACACAGACTTTGATATTTGAAAAATGTATAAAAGGCGATTTTTAGAAAATAAAAATTGGGAAAAAAATATATTATTTTCCAGAGTTTCATACAGATTGAACTGAATAACTTTTAAATATAGACATCAATTCTTCAAATACGCCACGAATGACAAAATTAGAGCTTCTTAAAACTAAGATTCATGAAAAAAAACACGAAAATGAGTATATTTGAGTTTTCAAATTTGAAAGCACATACATTTTTAATCCAAAACCAACAGGAGAAATACTCTTTTCTTAAATTTTAGAATAAATTGAAAAGGATAGGACAATAAAAGCATGTTGCTCATTTTATCATTTATATTTAAATTAAGATTAGCAAATGCTTTTAGACGAGGTGATAATATTGTAAACAATCCAACAAAGCAAAAGTGAAAATAACGAAATGGTTTCTAATATTAATCTATGGAAACGGGGGAAAAAGGCTTATTTAAATATGCAATAGGCTGGATGAGATCAATATTTGCAAAAAGTTTATAACTTTTCGTATGCTTTATAACTTACAAAATTTTCACAAGCAATGCTTGATCTTAGAATTTTTTTCATCGACAGCATTTTTCAAAACTTTTTTATATATAAAAAACTAATTCTTGGTAGGCTTATTGAATACTTTTGGGAGCAAATTTCCCCCATTTTCCCCGCCTATTTTTAAATACTTTGCTGGTTTTCGGCATTTTCGGATCGCTTGAAAGAAAAGCCCTTGACCTCTAACATTGTAAATTTTGCCAATTCTATTTTTGCTTTATTTGGTTACAATTCACAACTAGTTTTAGCGTTGAAGACTTTGATTAGATAAGAAATTTGGATGAGCAACTTTATCCTTTTACTTTATACGTTTGAGTCTCTGATTTCCATTGAATCAGGGGAATGGGAACTAAAAAAAAAAAAATAAATGATTTTTCTTTGGTTCCCATTTTTATATATATCTGGAAACAAACATTTGATTTTTCCGGCTCTAGGTCAAATTTAAAAACGATTCAGTTTTTAATTTTATTTTTTCCCAATATATCTGAAATCTATAGTAGTTTTTGAATGATTTTCTAATTTCTAATATTTTCTTTTACTTTGTGCTCGCATTCTTAAAAAATTTAAAAATCATTTTTAAAACTCGTTCAATTTTGTGAATTTTTTAGAATTTTTCAAATAAAATTTTTGCCAATTTATCTATTTTGCCCAGAACTGTATTTTGACTGAATGAATGAATGAACAATGAATTAATCTTTCAGAGATCAAAAATCTAGTTAAAGCGTGGCCAATCCTACGTCATAACTCTCGCTGAATCCAACGAGTAAAAGTGACTTCAAAATGAATGTTAAATATTCCTAAGATCCTTTTGGACACTTGACGAAGCATATGGTCAAATTTAAGTGTGCCGCACACTTTCACTGAATATCCTTTCGTTTCGTTGCGGCGTGTGATTATTACCAAGTCAAATTTTCGGATGGAGGGAAGAAGAACGGATTCGTTTCGGTGCATTTCTAGGTCGTTTCGTTTGCCACATAAATTTGTAATTAAAAGGACTGCCACAAAATATAAGAAGCAGTCCGAGTTGGAGTTTAAGAAAGAAAGGAAAAAAGGATTCGAGCACACTGACCACGTGTATCTGAGCGGCGGGTGGTGATCGAATGGAATGAAGGCAGCTGCCTCCATAGGCAGGACCAAGGACTCTCTATGTATATGCTGGTTATTCGGAGTGACCATAAATTACACAAGTCTGGCCCAGGACCCAGCAGGATGTAGACGCAATCCTTTGGCAACACTTTTATTTTTGCAATTTGCTGTTGATTTTAGTTTTCCCTGTTGCTGTGTATTGAGAGTCCTGGCCATCAATAATAGCCTTGCATTGTCCTTTTACTCACACTCAAACACACAAACACACACAGATTGATAATTTATTGTTATTTTTTTTTTGCTGTTTGCTCTTCCCACGCAGGCAACGACGCCAGGATCGCCATTTAACTGACTGTGCTCCCTTCCCAATGACATCCTTTCAATGGTTTGCTGCAATGTTGCGTGTGTTCGTCTTCCTGGAACTGCCAGTGGCCAGTTTGTACAGTTATCCTTAAAAGGGGAAAACAGCAAAAGATTCCATGGAAGTTAACTCTTTCATTGAAGGTAACGCCACGCCCACAACTTTCTTTCTTTCAACATCTCTACCAGCTACATCTCTTGCGGCTAGTTATCCTTAATTGAGGTCCTGTAATTACGCGAGACATTCTTTGATGTAAAAGGAAAAGGATATAAGTATCCTTTGGAGAAAAGGCCACACGCACCATAACTATGTGGCGAAAGATGTTTGATTTGTTAAGTAAAACTGCATTTTATCCCTCTTTAAGGATATAAGCAATTTTCAAAAGCAAAACAAAAAATACATTTCGAAACAGTTTTATGGTCATTGACATTTTTAGAGTCGTTGTACAGTTATAGGGTCATTGGCATTTTGAGAGTCCCTGTACAGTTTGATTTTCCTATCGATAATTTATCACCATGCGATAAAATTATTCATCGATAGCTTATCGCAATGGGCGCCACTGTGTGAACCCCATCGAAGTGTGACCGCACTTTTGAGAGCAAATTTAAGAGCCAGGCGGCGAGGCAACTAGCGAGAATTCTGGAAAAATTATTAATTAAAATTACATCAAAAAGCGTTTTTAATATACACGTCGTAACCGGTGAGTTTTTCTTATCAAACTGTAGGCGATGGCAGTGAAATATTTATTGGAATATAAAGCAATCCCTCCTATTTTGTCCCCTCTATTCTTCGTGGAGTCGCATAAATTATTCCTTTCCTGGAGCTCCAACCGGTTAGGCCTGCCCATCAAAGTTTTTCTTCTTATTTTTCTTGTTTCATTCTCAGGAAAATCAATTGTTTTCCTCAGCAATTTTCTTTGATATTGATCAAATATTAGACTTTTCCTCCCCCCCTATTCCAACACCCTTGCGTTGAACATGTGCTCTAAGTCACGTAACTGTGATAAAATTTTCCTGCCCCTTTTTCCAAAATTTTCCCTATACACACACACACATACACATGCAATCAGCTGCTATACCCCTAGCCACCTAGTGTAGCTAAAACTGTGAATATTGCGCATTGGCTGGTTGTGTGTGTGTGTGTGTGTGTGTGTGGGGAGGCAGAGAAGTCACCTCCATTCATCCTCCTGCTTGCCCCCTCTTCCTTATCCCAGACTAACAACATCAGCACAAACACAAACAATTGAGGGCAAGTGGTTATCTAGACACGGCCTCCTTCCTCCCGCACACTTTGCGACAATAGTGTTCCCCCCTTCTGGCCCCCAGACACCAAACACTTTTCTATAGAGCATTTGCCGGTTCATGCTCATTCTTGCCGGACAAGCCGAACGTACAGCAAAGAACGAGAGAGTGAACGCGAATACAAAAAAATTTCTAAACTACGCAGTACGTTTAATTTATTGCTAAAAAAGACAACAACACAACAAGCACAAAAATCAAAACATTTAAATAAAAATGTAAAAATAAAACCGCGTGTTCCCCAATTTCTCGTCGTTCTGATTTCTGTTTTTATCAAATTCTTGCATAATATATTTAGAAAAGAATATTACATTCGATTGCACAAATTACCGGCAAAAATTTTATGCATACCCTAAAGGAGAATCAGGCAAAAAGGGTCTATTCATTTTTCGATCAGCCTTAGGAGTTTAATATGTTTCAACTAGGATGCTTCCTTCTTCCAATTAATCATTTGTTGTTATCTATCTTAGTAAAACTGATAAAATCGCTCGTTGTGTTAATCATTATCTTCCAAATCAACAATAAGAATCTGCTACTAAGAGTCTCCGTTACGCTTCAATTCTTTATTTCAAGTTTTGGTCGTCATAACAACAAATACATATGTATATGACTATTAGGGTGACTAGTCCTTAAAGTGATGAATAAATAACAAAATAAAATTTAAAACCCTTCTTTTTATACACATAGAGAGCTATAAGAGTGAAACATTTCTATTAAGGTAACTCAAAGTCGACGCTTTTAAGTCAAAACTTACTCAGAGAGAGACAGAAAAGAGCGAGAGACACGTCAGTTCTTATTGATTTAGAATTTATTTATTATTCATTGATTATTTTAAATAAAAGAAACACCTGAAGGTGAACTAATAGATAAGAGAAGCTTATTTTGTTGACCTAGGGCAATAATTGCCTTGAATATTCTAGAAATAAATTAAACAAATCAATGAAATCCCCTTTTTATTAGTAAAGCATTGACAATTAGTCAAGAAATAAGTCTTATCTTTCTATATATTAGATAGTATTGATTCCAACCCCCTAAATTGGCACCAAACATTTGTTCTTACAACTAATACCATTGAAATTTCATCATTCATTTTCTCATACCCTTTCAGAAAGTATTATAAAACTGGTGGAATGTTTGTAGTGCAGACCCCATGAAGTATATATTTATATATTCTTGATCAGCATGAGTAACTACAGCCTTGTCCGTCCGTTTATCGATGAAAATCAACTATACGCCGTCGAATTGATGGAATGAAATTCGTTATTTAATCTATAACCTTTGTTAGATAAAGTATAAAAGTCGCCCGAATCGAACCTCTATATCATTTAGTGTTATTTGATGAAGAACTTTCTGTATCCTTATGAAATTTACTAATGAGATAGTTTTTACCATGAAACATCATCAACACCCCAAATTTGAATAAGATCGGATAAATAGAACACAAGTTATAGGCAATATAAAGGGTCAGAAAGGGACAGAGTGATAGTTTGAAGGTTATGTACACATGTAAAACAGAAAAACAGTTAGAAACATGTAAGAACGTAATGACCAAGGACCGCGAGGGTACCAAGTAAACTTCTTTAATATTTTATAATTAACACTAACACTTTTATTTCTCATTGCAGAATTTACGGAAAAAATTACAACAGACAGTTAAAAAAATAAAATTCCCACAAAAAGTCACAAACAACAAAACACTGAAAACATAAACAAAACTAAAATAAATTCAATTTCAATAAAACATTGTGAAATACAAAAAAGAAACAAATAAACAGAAAGAAAGAAAAATTGTGCTAAAAGTGTGAATTGGTTTCAATTGTGAAAATCCAAGAGAAAAGAAAAGTTTCAGAATCGAAAAGCTATGTCCGGTTCTACGGCATCAGCGCGTAATAAACACTCGAAAGGCAATCTGAAACATAATAATAATAAAAACAAGAACAACGATGAACCGATCGATATAACCAAGGACGAATTTGAACGTATACGCGAGGCTCTCGGTAAGGAGGAATTTCGCAAGCTCTTCTTTGAATACGTCGACGAGATTCAGGATCCGGCGAATCGTAAAATCTACGAGGACGAGATAACCCAATTGGAAAAGGAGCGCGGAGTAGAGGTTACTTTTATACATCCTCAACCGGGTTTTGTGGTCAAGACATCGATCGACGGGGAACAGAAATGTTTCATCAATATAGCCGGCTCACCGGAAATTGCTCGTCCCGAGAGCAAATTGGACATCAATCCGGATACCGGAGATCGTGGTCTAAGTTGGTCCATACCGATGGCCCAAACGGCATCGCGTGATGATTGCGATGCAAAGAATCAACAATGCAAAGTCTTTGATGTCGTATTCCATCCAGATGCCCTGCATTTGGGACAGAAGAATTCGCAATTCCGGAAATGTCTGATTGACACTGCGCTGGACGCTGTGGAGCGTGAATATGAGGTCAATTTGGATCGCACTAATCTCAAATATCCAAAATTGGATTACAAGGGTATTGCCCGTCCCACTGTGATAAGGAAATTGTCCAAGAATCCCACGGACGAAGAGTTGGAGCCTCATCCGCTGGAGCATTCATTTCCCACGAAACCGACTGCCGGCGAAGGCGAGCCAAAAGTATTGCCCATGAAAGTGCAAAAGGAGCAGCCAAAGGCTCCCAAATTCACCGAACCCAAGTATTCCATTAAGTATAGCCATGATGTGGATCTGTCTGAATATACGAATGAATTAGATGCCAAGCTCCAAGTGACCAAACCGCGAGCTCTAGTTGTAGAAATTGAATTGCCTTTGTTGCGTTCCACTGCCGAGTGTGAATTGGATGTGACCTCCAAGTCCATCTATCTGTTGAGTGAACGAGCCGGAGCCAAATATAGATTGAAATTGGATTTACCCTATACCGTGGATGATAAGTCCGGACGTGCCCGTTTCGATACGGACAAGAGGCGTCTGAATATTCATTTGCCGGTGATCCGTTCAAATGAGCCTAATCTTCGCCTGCTTAGTCGTGAGGATAGCGGCGTTGAGTTGCATTCCAATAGCGAATCACCTGTAGAAGAGGAGGAAGATGGCGAAGATGAAATCGAAGCGGAAGAGGAAGAGGAGGAAGTGAAGACGAAAGTAAAGCCAACTTCTAATCCCCCGTCATTCCTTAAGAGCTCTCTACACTATCAATTGCCCGGAAAATTCGATTGTAATCTTTTGGATAATTGCATGGCCTTCACTTTGCATGTGGCCAATGTACAACCAGATTCCATTGAATATGTCCAGGAGAAGAGAAGTCTTCATTTACAATTCGCATCCATGGGCAATGGCTATTATCCCACTCATTATGCCTTCTATGTGGCTTTGCCGGCCAAGGAATCGCAACTAATCATTGAGAATGTCGAGGCTGAAGCTTGGGATAATAATGTGATCCTAAAACTTGATCTAAATAAGTCTAGTGAATCTATCGAGAGTTATCTAGCTGGTCTAGATGATCAGGATTTGCAAGATTATGCCATACATGGTCAATTCAAGGCCTTGAAGGAGGCTCCTGTCCAAGAGGACAAACCAGGGGACATTCAATTTAAGCGAAATGATCAAGAACCTTCTCTAGAAATCACCGTAAGCGGTCTAAATGCTGTGGAGCAGCAAGAACGCGAGGAAGGTGAGATTGAGGAGGCGGAGGAGCAGCAGCATAAGAAGTCCGCCTCTAAGAAGCAACGCGGTAAACGCAATAAAAAGGAACGTTCCCTATCCGAATCCGCTTGTGTGTCTCTTCCCACATCTGTGGATAGCCAACCGATGGCCACTTTGAAGCTGCCACAGCGCAAGCAGCGCAGCTTTTCCGAGTGCCATGAGCAGCAGCATCATCATCATCGTGGAATCTTAAAACGTTTCAGTCGCTACGATGGCAACGATAGTTGCTCCTCAATAGACGACTGCTCATCATCCTATCCCTGCTCGGTGGAGGCTTCACGTTCATTCGGTGGCATACCCGAGGAGGATTCATCGCTCTCTGAGAGCTGCAAGAAGACTGTTAGATTTAATGATCACATCATGAAGCAAGTGTTCAGGTGAGAAGAGAGAAAAGAAACGTTTTTCACATTCATTCATTCAATTCTCCTTATTGCAGATTGGACTCGAGCATTTTGGGCCAACGCAAGAAGAACCAGAAGCGTCGCGATTGCAAATTGCGTGCTCAACAACGGCGTCTAAGTGAGGGCGATTCGGCTGACTATGAGGAGTCGACCGCCAACAAGGTCAGCAGAACAGAAAGCAATTCGAATTAGATTTGCTTGTTAATTAAATTAGACGATTCAAGCGAAATCGTCTTGGTCTCCATATTATTCTATTTGATCTAAAGATAGATTGCGCTAGTTTATTAATTAGATAGTTAGTAGGTGGGTGGCTGGCTGGGTGTCTGTTAGAGAGGTGCGACCTTTCGAAAATTAGCAAAGGAAAGTTTCCATCATACTTACATCATCTGTCGCTTCTGCGCATATAATAGTTATGTGCTAATTTAGACTAGATATTTCACAAGATTCCATTTACATCTCATCTGTTTGATTATCAAGAAAGATCCAACTGGTTATAACAAGTACTTAAAATTGTTCTATTTAATTGTTGATTTTTGCGACCTTTCGACCTTTTTGTTTTTATTTACCCAACAAATTGACCTCGAGCCGGCAAATCATACCACATTATTCTATTTAGTTCAAAAAATTTGCTTAAATCTAGAGTAACAAGTTCTAAAAATGTTCTTAAACCAATATTTTGATGTAATATATATATCTATATCAATAGATGCAATAGTAGGCACGATATATATGAGAGAGTTTTAAAATGCATTATAGACATTTAATATAGAAAGAAAGGATAGGAAAAGGATAGGAGTAATCTTAGGAAGACAGTAAAACATCTCCTTCTTTTAAGTTAAATTAAACCTATAAGCGAACCCTCAAATAGCTGACAGCAAAAACTCACATTTGTCTTAAAAATACAATTTTCAATGCAAAAAAAACATCCAAACTTTTGTATGTAAAAAACTCTTAAGTTTTTTGATGAAAAAAACCTTTTCCAATATAGTTAAGTTAAATGAAAATTGAAAAGTTAAGTTTTATAACATTGGCAAAATAGTTGGGATAGAAAAACATGTTACAAGGAGTAAAAGAGGAGTCAAATTTTCTGAAAATTAGCGCCACGTGATTAACGAACGATCCCAAAGACATAAATGTTGATTTAAAAGACTTGGAAGATGTTTTTTCTTTAAGAACTAAACCAATGTAAAAAAAATTTGGTCAAACCTCAAAAAAATTAAACTTTTTGAGAGTTTGTAGTGTGGAGTTCGATTATAATGATCTAATTTATAGATTCTTTTGATCCATTGACAGATTTTGTTCCATTCGCGAACGTTTACTTTACTTTAAGCAACGAAAAAATTAGACTAATTCATGCATAGTTTAGCTATCTAGCCTAAGAACAATCATTAGACCCTCCAATTCCCTTTATTAAATGATTTAACTTTTTACTCTTCTTTTAGACCCAATATTGCAAGTATAACAAGAAGCATCATCATCATCATGACAGCGGCTTGGATTTGACTCGTCACAACAAAAAGCGAGAGCTGGCGGAAGAGGCGGATAACAAGAACTCCCTAATGTTTGAAATGGACGACGATGATGATGATGAGGATGAAGATTTAATCTAAGCAATTTTCGTTCCTTTATTTCATTCATCGTTTTGTCGTCTTACAAGAGGCATGATATTTTTTTTTTTGAAACTACTTTTACACCATAAACACACACACATACATATATACACGATTATATAGTTCGATATATATATTAATGTATATGAGTATATATTTCAATATATATGTATATATATGTGGTGGCGCATACATTTATATGTATTTTACTTTGTAATATTTACATTATTTAGATTTAGTCAAAAACAAATTATTACTTGTTCAATGCAAATAAGAAATGAAAAAGAATCAGGGCTGAAAAATAATCAAAAAACAAGAAAAACTATTATTCACATTTGATATAAAAATTGTTATTGGAATCGTTTTCGAAATGGTTGCAAAATTTCAAATTTAAATGCTTAAATATTAATTATACTTTTAAATTGTTATTAGTGAAAGGAAAAGAAAAAATGTTTCAAAATTGTCTAAAACAAAGCATTTTTTTTTTTTTTAATTGTTTACCTTTACATTTGGCATATTTATTTTCATCTATAAATCACATTTTTCATGCATAATAAATAAAGTTTAGAAGAAAAAAGAAAATGCAAAAAATAATATCAAACGGAGTTGTGGTAAATTCCGTTCCGTAGATGAAAGTTTAACAAACAACAAAATAGTTAACAATATTCACACTAACTACACACACACACACACATGCATCCTGTATCTGTAGTGTATAAGATGGCTGAATGTAATTTTTACTATATATATATACAGATAAATCGAAAAAAAATAACAAAATCACCTTAGAAATGTTCTTCGATTAATTGACGAAAATGTGTAATTTGTTGCAAATCCTGACGTTTGACTTCGAGGACATAGAGAACCGGACAATCGAGAGATTTGCATTGCAAATTACCCAAACGTCCGCAACAGGCTTGACAAATCTGTTGTGTTAAATGATAGGAACGCTCCAGCCGGGCCATCTTATCATGCAATGTGGCCAGGCATCGCTGTGGCTGCTTGAGGCAAGTTGGACAGATGCCTCGTTTAGTCTGACCCCCGCAGTCGATAATGCAATTTGTGGTGGAGAAATACTGGGATATGGTGGATTTGCCAACACCGCCAGCAGGAGCAGTGGGCACCAGTTGATTTCCCGTCGACATGGCTGGCATTAGGAGAAGTTTTCTTGGCAACTGGGCAAACCAATCATGACAATCGACACCAATCAGAAGCAGGCAGCGATTCAGAGGTGGTATTATGGCTTTGGTTATGTAGTAAATGGCATTTATTTTATGTCCTTCGTTGGCCAAAACCTCGTGGGGACTACGCACTAGGCGGATGAGAGGAACACCCGGTGGCCCATTGATAATGATGTAGGGCACCCTTTCGCCACGTCTGGGTATGCGTCGCGGATCCCTTTGCATCCATTTGCGTGTGAGTTCTAGAGCTGGAACACAAGCCGTGGGCTTGTAGCCATTAAGGCCACGAAACTCCTTGGCGAATATTAAGTCTTGCAGATTCGCTTTGCCCGACAGAAGCTTGGTAAACTGCCGGCACACATATTGCTTGATGCGACTCACATCCGGCGTCTCGAAGAGCAGGCGGAGAACTTTCTCTAACATTTTCGCCACCGCCGGACAACCATCACGACGTACTGTCTCAATGCCCTTGGCCTCGTATACGGGTTCCGTCTGGTCGGCCGATTCATACATATAGCCGACATAACGTTTCTTGGTTTGCAATATACAAGGTTGATAGACTTTCTCCAATTTCAGTTTCACTGGTTGAGGATTTATATCGGTAACAGCCTGGGCGATTTCCTCACCTATGCGAAAAGCTTCGGCTCGATTACGTCCGGGTACCTGAACGAACATAGAATCCGTATCGCCGTACACCACACGCACTTTCCACTCTTCATTCGATTCGACCATCTTGATGGCACGCTCGAGAGTTTCTCGACCCTTGGAGACCACCGAGTCACCCACTTCTACGGCCGGCATGCGACCACTGAAATTGGCAGCCGTATAGCCATAGGTGACATTGGCCATCAGTTTTAAACCCAATTGCCGGGAATGGAGAATACGCTGCAGGGCTGAGCTATCCTTATAGAATTTCATTGACTGCTTAACCATTTGGCGGGTGTCGAGAATTTCGCTCAACATGCGAGGCAAAATGCCTTCGCGTACCTCACGCTTCACAAAGACCACACCGCACGGTGAGATGGTAACGAGATTATGGTCGAGTAGCTGCTGCAGCAGTTGGCGTGACACACGCAATTGTGAGGCCCCGAATTCAAATGGTGTACTATGCCCCAAATGCTCGACCCGACCCAAACAGGTGGAGAAACAATAGTTATAGCCAATTATCATGCTCGGATAGAGACTCTGAAAGTCCAGCACAATCACTGGATCGGCATAGAATCTGGATTGAGGTTCCATTATCAAAGCCAGATACTCGGGTGCACGCATATGGGCACGTTGTTGCACACTGGGCGAGAGGGGAACCAAATTCTTTGGCTTCGCTATCCTCAGCATCATGGATTCCACTCGAAATTGTGATCCTCGTGAAAGCACCTCATAGAATTGAATTCCAATCAGTTTGGCCATCTCACTGGTACGTCCTACAAGGTCCAATTGATCTAATAGAGTTAATGTTCCCCGCACACGTTCCAAATAGTATTCCATGACAATCCAGCGGGTGCAGGGTGAGGTAAACCATTCGCTCAGGCTACGCGAACTATGCCATGGGCATCGTTTGTGTAGAATATGATACATGACATTTTCAAAACTATACGACGTGAGAGCGATCTCCGAGCGCATCAGACGCCATACATCGAGTAAAATGCGTCCACATAGTTTCATCTCGACATCCAAGTCCGTGAATTGCTCTCGATCTTCGTCAACAAAATCGCGTACCTTTTGCGAGGGAACTCGCGAGAGCATTGGAGCAATGTTAAAGCACAAGTGCTTGGCTCTATCTATGATATAACCCCAAGAGGACATCTCAATCTCATAGCCAGCATAGATATCTGGATCCCAGCGTGCACACAAAGCCAGGAGAGCCTCAAATGCTTCCACTTCGCTGGCCACCACTTGAACTTCAATATCTCGATCTAGGCCATGATTGAAACCCTCTGGCACAATATCCTGAGGACTGTCCACCATTATGTAACCGCAACACTTTGATGGCAAACTCTGGGCTTCAGTTTGGGGTAAACTATGTTCGATGGCATAGAATAGGCAACGGATTTCGTCATGCAAAGGATCTGGTTGCAAGTCTCCGCGTGACACAACAAAAACTTCCAGAGTGAGGATGGTCAGATAATGACACTGTGACAAAGTACGAGATTAAAAGCAGGAAAAAAATAAAATAAATATTAATTACTCACCTCAATGTCGGCTTTGGCCTGCTGGAGATTCTCTAGATTCACTTTGAATCCAAATGTGTTATCCAATGTAGCATGACTTAGGCCAAAACTCAAATCATTTTGTCCATTTTGTGCATCTTCCAATTGCTGTAGAAACGAGGAGCGATCCAACTCCGCTTGGGCAGCTCTAACAGATACACTTTGATCACTGGACTGACTGGACTGGACTTCCTCTGATTCCTTGAAATCTAATTTAATGCCACGACGCAGTGATTGACGCCGAGAGGGTTTATCTACTTGGGATAATGGAGTTAGAGTCAAACTCATATCTGCATCGACTTCATCGCCACTGCCAGCATCAGCTCCCTCCTCATCCCTCATCATCATGGTAATCTTTTGTCGTTTGATCTTAATGGGACTATCTATTAGCTCCTTGTGCTCTCTCTGCTGTTGCATCATTTCCTTGGCCTTTAGCCACACTTTGGCCTCATGGCGAGAGGGAGCGCTTAGAACTGGTTCTATGGCCACTTTTTGTTTGGTACTAAAATATTCCCTTATTTCTTGCTCTCTACGATAACGCTGCAATATGGCTGGGCCGCCTATGTCGATCAATTGTTGACGACGATATGCCGCCAAACCACCTCTTTGATCACTCAAAACACTTTCAAACGGCTCCAAATCATTCAATTTGTTTCCCGGCACATGAAGCACTAGAAAACCGACTTCGGTTATTTTAGTAACATCAGCAGGATTGCTATAGAATGGTTGTTGGAACTCATACTCCGGTATATCCAATTTGCGACAGCCCTGGAGAACCTCCTCATAGGTAGGTGGATGCTCCAAAGGTGTTATCACACAATTGGAGTTCGAGGCATTTGTAATCAACGGGGAACTATCCATATCCTCGCTGAAAACCGAAGGACTATTAATAATCAATGAATGCTCGTAGAAACTACGCATTAGCTCTGGTGTCTGACAATCCTCGCTAAGACTGGGACTGGCTAATGGAGTGACTGTTGGTGTGCAAACGGTTGCGCTTTGCTGGCATAGACTTTGACGCAAACGTCTCAAATTCGGTGTCTTGCGCAATTTGGGCAAATCATTCTCTGTATCCGATTCTATCATTTCTTCCTCGCTTGATGACATTTTCTTTGTAGGAGTGTTGTCCTCTTTTGGAATTGTTGGTCTATTTTTTTGACTTTTGGTGTGTTGAGGGTGTGGTGAAGAGGATTTGCTGGCTTTCAAGGCAGGTGTAATAATCTTTTCATCGTTTAATTGAAGATTTGGTGATGGAGCTGCCGTAGCTGAAGATAATTTGTTGTTTCTAGTAGTTTCTTTCTTTTCTACTGGCTTTGGAATAGATTTCTCTAAACTTTGTTCCGTTTCTGTAGATGGGTTTCCTGTATCCTTCTGATGACGAGCACTGCGTCGTGGCTTTGGTTTATCAGTTGTCTCCACATCACACTTTTTGCTTCTTTTACTGGCACTTTTCTTTACCCCATCCACAGATTCCTCAACTAATTTTTTACCATCGGCCGTTTCAAATATATCTCCTAAACATGGGTTTTTTAGACGAGGTGTGAGTGAACAAATGATGTGAGTCTTGTCCAGATTGCGTCGTCTTGAACTGCGCCTGGGAGTCGTACACCTGAAAGAGTTTAATCAATCAATTAATCCAAGGAAACTTATGGATAATCCATGCTTTTCTTACTCTTCTTGGGCCATTTGTATCTCCTTGAATGAATCCTCGCAGCTTTTTCGACGCATTTCACTCAAAGCCAGTTTCTTGCGTAGTGAAATTTGTGATCTAAATAAAGTTTTAATTTAGTTGAGAAGTTTATGGGCAAAGTAATGGAGCGTACCCCGGAGTTTTGGGTTCCAGTTGGAGGCTTAGACGTGGATTGTTTCGTTTTTTTGCCGGTTCCGTAGCATTATCCTCAGAATTTTCTGAAAATTAATGATTTAAATTAATTTGTCGCTAAAAATTCTTTCCGATTTACTTTTAGCCGAGCTGCTTGTGAAGATTATAGGTAATGGGGCATATTTTTTTGCTGCACTCTTCGATTTGGGTGTCTTGGGAGGACTTCGCTTGTGTTTAGTTGGAGTCATTTGTAAACGATCATCAACGCCATCGATTTGAGGTAGATTGAGTGACGATTCGTTTCTTTGGACCTCCATCGTCGGCTGACTTTGTGTTAGCTTCAATAATAGCTCATCGATATCATCCAAGGCCATCGAGAAGTCATGTTTACTACCTTTAGTTGACGCCTCCGCATCGTCATCGTCATCCTCGGAGTTGCTTTCATTATCATTTGCTACTGGAACTTCATTTACCTTTAACTGGCCCGAATGTATATCTGAAATATATATATAGATTACAATGAATTGTTTATAAACGGAATTTAATACAAACTTTTTTGGTGATGTTGCGACAACGGGGCCAATGAACTATCCAAATCTATGGGTGAATCGTTTGGTTCTTGTTCCCCATTTTGCTCTTCTAGCTGTTGCAGCACTTCCAATAGCTCCAAATCTTCTTCCCGAACTGCAAATAACAAGAATATTGAGTTTGAATAAATTTTAGCATTTTAATAACCTTACAGCTGGCTTCGTGTGGAACTCCTCCAATGTTAAGCTCTTCATCCACCAGAGTATCATCTAGGTAAGATGCCTCAATCTCTTCGTGAGACGAACTGCTTATAAGGGTACTTGGGTTGGACAAATGATTTGGTATGCACGAAGCATTCATTAGTTGTTGCTGTTGATCCTGCGAACATTCTTCCGGATACACTGCATTTGTTAGCAACTTCTGCAGATTGAAGGTACGTCGTTGTTCCTTTGAGGAGTTTGCCAATTGTGAAGTACCAAGATGTGTCTGATCGGCTAATGTTTGATCGGCTGCTGATATCAACGATTGTTCTAGGGTCAAAAGTTTGCTCTCCAATGCAGTGCGATAAAATATATCACTCTCGGCCACTTCTATGTGGGGACGGTCTTGGGTAGGCGGTAGCTGCAGAGCGGGAAGCTTAAGAAAGATAATAGAGAATAGTTTAGATTGGCAAATCATTTGGAAGTCATTTATTTGGCACCTCCTTTTCGGTCATCTTTTGTCTTCGCACTTGCTCATCGTTCCAAATGGCCTCTATGCCGGGATTCGTTTGATTACCTTTGCCAGACTTCTTTACCATCATTTGAAAGCGATTTAATATAAAATTTGAGCTAATATCCACTTCCAGAGAACTGCAAGCTACCTTTTTCACTTTCATTGGATCCAATAGTTGTTGCGGCTTCACTTGCTCGTAAGGTATAACTGTAGGAAATGGGTTAATATTAATCTACTTAATCGAGTAATGAATTTCTAACCTTCTTCCTCGTTTTTGCGGCGAAATTTAACAACCTCCAGCGGGATATGCACATAGCTCATTCCATATAGATTGTAATCTATCATGAATTGCAGGATATAAGGCACATGCGACTCATGGGGACAGAAATTCTTGCCCAATATAGCTCCGCTCTGTAAAAGGTTGGCGGCTCGTCGAACGAATCTCGGATTGAACATGAAAATCTTTAAATACTGATGCTCCCGACGATGATATCCATAGAAAGGACTAGAAATAACCCATTAATATGGTTTTCTCTGTATATGATTACTGTCTAAAGGATTACTCACATGCCCTTGACTAATTGTATTTTGAACACATGCTGAGCCATTGAGCTGCCCTGTCCCAGGGATATATTGATAGCCTTATCCAAGCTCATGGCTATCTGTAGTATGCCACGCTCCAAGGATTCAAAATCTCTTTTATCATATGGTATATAGAAATAGGGAAAAACACCATGGATATGCATGCATGTCTTTTGGCCCAGGGAATTGCCACCAAATATGCGTACAATGGGCACCTATTCAAAGAGAGGATTTAAAATAAGAATTCTTCTAAATGTATTTTGAAAAACCTTTTTAATTTCTTTGCCGCGCAGTTCCGAGTAGCAGGGATCCAAGCCAAATATGGGCTTTTCCATATAGAAATCTGCTATGACCAGGCGAATGGAGTAGATGCCATCGATGGCGCCGCCACCACCAGCACCACAATTCGCCATGGTGTATGGTAAGTTAATTCAAATTGTTTAAAAACAAAACACTTAAAGGTCCATTTGAATTTCACAAGCTCCCCTTGCCAGGCTGCAGCTGGGCAATGAAATTCGCAGTGTGACCATATCTAGTTTCAAAATCAAATCGATAACACATTTCGAAATAATCGATAACAAAGAATTCAAATTTTAATTAATTGGTAAGGATTTATTTTTTCTAATCTATATAGGTATATAAAAATGTTGTGTGAGTACCTACAACCACTATGCATTCAAAAACTACTGTACCTATTGCGTTCAAATGTTGTCAAACTGTGGAGTCAGGTTCAAGCAAGTTTTTGTCTACTTTTTATGTCAATATCATAACCGCGAGCTGGAATAAAATGGGGTTTATAACGACTTTCCGTGTATCGACCCCAGTAACCGGGGGCAGTCCATGTCAACCACGTTTTAGGAAATTCATTCATTACTAACGAAATAATGCGTCCTAAAAAATCTAATTTGGGTCGTCGTACTCGCAACGCAGAAAAAGTGAGAAGAAATCGTTCGAATAGGACTGATGAAGAGCGGGAATTGGTACGGGAGACGGAGCGGCTAAGGCAAAGGCAGAGGATTCTTATGGAAACAGCCGAAAGGCGTGCAGTCAGGCTTGAGCGTCAGCGTTTGCGAGCCCGAAAATCACGGTCTGCAGCAATACAATTGCTTCGCTCGCAAAGAAGTGAACTGCAGCCGGAACAGAACTTCAAAAAGAAGAAACCTATTAAAGGTTACAAATGCTCACAGTGCCCATACGAGAGTGTTTGGTATCATAATGCAATGAGGCATCTGCAGGCAATCCACCGTGGCGAAGGGTCTTTAATAAAATTCGATAAAACCGAGGCTCCGCTGCAGCCGGATCAGAACGAGAAGCAAGAACTCAACAACGGCTTGGAGGCAAATTCAAGGGAAGTGTTCCAACCAAATTCTGAATTGCATACAGCTGTATGGGAGGAGCAGATAGAGTTTAAGCAGGAACCAGCATGGCAAAATACGCCAGAGTTTGAGGAGAGGCTAAATCTTAGCACCGGGTTAGAGGAAGAATTCGTTTGGGAACAAAGAGAAGAACCCGAATTGCATCGAGAACCTGAGTGGGAGAAGGAGACAGAGTTCAAGCAGGAACCACCGTGGGAGGAGGAGCCAGAATGGGAGCAGGTATCAGAGTTTATTCACGAACCAGAGTGGGAGGATGCGACAGAGTTTGAGGAGAAGACAGATGTGGAGTATGAAATAGTTTTCCTGGATGAGATAGAAGTAAAACAAGAGCTTTAGCGGATGCAGGTAAGTGAAAAACAAAAATACTTTTTTAATAAGTGTTTTAATCATTAAACTTAAATATGTATTTATAATTTTCCAATTCTGTTTATATGATTTAGGCAATTGAATTTAATCAATCACTAAATATGATTAGTAAAATTGGATTTATCATGCAATGAATTATATGACGGTGGTTCCGCTTTGCGTTCTTGATCGAATGCATTTTGAGCACCATACAAAGCAAAACAGAAGTAACCTATAAATAAATAGATATTAAAATATACTATAATTATTGTAAATAACATTTGACTTACCATTAAGAACAAAAGACAATATGATAATTACAAAAGCACCAAAATCGGGTAAATCCCTAATATTGTCGAAGGCCAATAGAACCAGAGAATATATGAAAAATACGGTGGTTATCATCCATGGAACATACAATTTGTACTTTCTTTTAATGGCACCCACTATAAGGAAAATGCTAGAAAGTGTTTGAAGAATACTTATATGAGTGCCAAGATCATAAACTGCAAATAAATTGAAACGTTTAAAATAATATAGAAAATATGCTATTCCAAATTTTACCATTGTAGAAGAATGTGGAATTTACACAATTGTAGGCAATGACCACTAGAATAGAAACTATTCCAGCGCAAATAAGGCTTCCTTGGCTATCCAGTCGAACCATATTATGTATTATTATTATTATTAGTACTGCTTTGTCTACAAATCGAAATGTTAGTGAGAAGACCAATTATAAGGCATGAAACAAAAACGTCAATTGAATGGTTTTATCTCATGTATACCTACAAATATTCCTATCTTATCTGATTAAAAGCTTTATGAATCATTTTTAACTAGGCGAAACGAATTTTGTATACCTATTTATATAGCTATATTTGCTATGAATTCATCTAAGTGTAAGTTCAGATCTGTACTTCAAAATAAACTACCCAACTAAATAGCTTGTTTTATATAATTGAATAACTTTCTTTAGTTAATACAACTGTTTTTTGATATGTATTAGCACTTCAATGAAGTAATTAATTAAAGGAAGGACTTAAATATCAATTTTTTATATATTTACGATATAGAATTATATATAAATATATGATATTTAAGTTCGTTTGTCAATTTTGTTTTGTATAATTATTTTATTTAATTAGAATTAGAATTATTTATTGCTTCGATTAGCCTGCCAAACAATGAACACGTTTTTGTTTTTGGTTTCAAAAAATTTGTTAAAACAATTAATTGTTAATGTTTTTATCGCTTTCATTATGCTTTTCCATTTCATTTGTGCATATTTTTTCCCCTCTCGACTTTTCTTTTGGAAAATGGCTGACGCTGACTTAACAAATTGATTGGTTAATGTTAATTGGTTTTTTTTGTTATTAATCTTAATAAATGTTATGGCAAGTGTGCAAAAAACATTAACAGAAAAAAGAATATTCAATACATTTGTTAGTTTTCATTTTTGTAAAATTTGCAACATGCTTATGCTTTTGTTTTGTTTTTTTTTTCGATTTTTCTTTGTTTAACTAGAGTATAAAATTTGCTGCGCTTTTGCATTATTCGATTTCAGTTAACTTGAATTAATTTGATCAATTTTTTAATGTATATATATATATATAATAGGCGTGTATAAGTTGAATTTGAATGAAATGTTTAAAGTTAGTCGATTGATCTCGATAGTTTTAGCTATGTATATATAAAAATATTGTTAATTATAATTTGCTTTCATTGTTTTTGGTTTTTTTTTTGTTTTTTTTTTTTTCAAAGATTCAAGTTAAAGTTTAATGTATATAAATATATAAAAAAGTACTCGAATTGTTTTGGTTTCTTCTTTTTTTTTTGCTTGTATTCTCTAGACTAAGTCAATTAGAAGAGTTTTTTTTTCATTTAAACAGGCTTATGTTTTCATTTAAATAAATGTATGTTTTAATATTTTAACATTATATTTGTGTATTTAGTTTTTTGGCAAAATCACAGGAGAATTAGAAAATTATTAGTAGAAATAGAGAACAAAAAAATTGAATGGCAAACAGAATTGACAGTGAAATGAAAAGATAATATTAATTTGTTTAAACAAAAGAGTGAACAAATTAAAATTAATGTTTACAAAAGCGCACAAAATAAATCAATTGGAACCAAGAAACAAGAGAATCGAAAGAGAAAAACATTTAAAAGAAACTAAAGATGAAAACAAAAACGTGAATATAATTAACAGAATGAGGAAATAAAAATTAAAAAATAATTAACAAAAATAAAAAATGGAAATTGGCTAAGGCCAATTTGCTCCCTTCCTATATATCCTCTCATTGTTAACGCATACAATTTCCATTTTGATTTTTGTTAATTACTTTCCAAATCTACTTAATTCTATTAATTATATTCTTACATTATATATTGCTTATAAACAATAAAGAAAGTTGATTCAACTTTTTAAAAAATTTATTTGATTTTTGCATTTGGAGTTTCGATATTTTGTATGCGTTTATCTCTCTTATTTTTGAAAAAATCCCTTCATTTGTTTCGTTTTTTTTTTGTTTTACTGTATAATAAATTATGACTATAATATATGCATATGTACGATATTATGTATATATATAAATATCATTTTGTTTTGTTTTAAGAAGTACAAAGAAGACGATTTTCATATATGTATATATATTTTTTGCTGTTTTTGTTTTTAGTTTCCTTTCGTTTTGACTTTATGACTTAAAATAACAACTTTTTCAAAAAATTGTATGCATGTTTGTGTGTGTGTGTTTTGTTTTCTTTGTTTGTGTGCGTGTGTATTTGCGTTTTGGTTTTCTTTCAGAAAAGTTGATATTCATTAAGGTATTTTTGTTAACAAAAACAATCAATAACCAATAGTATAATAATATTTGTAATAAAAAAAATAATAATGAAAGATTGAAAGAAATAAATAGTAACTAGAAAACGGAGAGACTCGATTAAATTGAAAATCCCTTAAACATCAACAACCATCTTCTTGTGTATATCCGTATTGCCCACAACCGAACAGAACTCATCGAATGAGATTTTACCATCCTCATCTTTATCCGCAAATCCAATGGTCTTGTCCACAATTTGTTGCAGTTGTGTATCCTTCAGATTGTTGCCAACCATCATTTTGAGAACCTAATCAAATAATTTAAATATTTATATATAGATCGGAAAATGTGTCATCAGAACTTACCTGAAACAGTTCTCCATTGGATATATAGCCATCATTGTCCATGTCATAGATACGGAAAGCGAAGCGCAGCTTTGATAACTTATCACCCTTGACACTAAACTGTGAGACACCCTGTATAAATTCCTTAAAATCGACCTCACCATTGCCATCGGCATCGAATATATCAATCACCCGCTGCACCAACGGATTCTGTTGCAATTCAGGCAAAGACATAAACTCATCCACACTCAATGCTCCAGAGTTGTCCAGATCGAGCTTGCGGAAACGTTTGCCCAATCGACGAATCTCATCAGCGTCGACTATTAATAATGAGAAAAAAAAGAGGAAATTAGGATTTCTTCAATTTACATATAAGAAAATATATATTCTTTGATAATGGCACGGCGAATGATTATGACAAGGACTATTTCGACTGTTTTCTTATGATGCTCAAAAATGTATTAAATATATAAGTTTATCCTTAAAAACCACTTAAACGTGAGTTTACTAACAATAAAAACCAAATGTCGTGTCGTGTAATTGTTGGAAAATTCAACACTAAATCATTATTGTTATTATTTTTCCTCAAAAGTAATAATTTGTCGATTTGTCTGACTTTATATATATGAAAATCAAAATTATCTATTAATATTAATAGAAAATGCAACTAATGATCTATGATAAAAATATTGTACATCGTTTGAAAGTGTCCTATTGGACGAACACTAATCTGGCATGGTTCAACTTTCTGGGTCTGCCAGGAATTTGGGCAAGTATACACAAAGAACATAAGACTAAATTACGTGAGGGCGAAGTTGGTTTTAAAATTGTCACAAAATTAATCAATTTATTGAAAACTTTGAGTCAAGTGTTTTTTGGACAAAATTAACAGGAACTTTAAATATTAACACTATATTAAAATTAACACGAACTTTAAATATTTCTAAAAAAATATATATTATATATATATTTTTATATATATATATATATTTTTATATATATATATATATTATATATATATATATATATATATATATAAATATTTCTAAAAAACAGATAATTATTTCAAAAGTGTTTTTTTTTTGAGTTCTTCTTACTCAATAATGTCTACTACTTTGTTGTAAAGTCTTTTTGTTAAAATACTGTCATCTCATCTCGATAAGGTCCTGAAAAAGGACCATGCATTCTGAACTACTTGCTAAAGAGCAGCTTTTTTTGATGGATTGTCAGCAAAACATATTTTTGGACAAATTCAACTGTCGTTCTTCATTGGATTCAAATGCACCCATCAAACCATACAAACTCAATTGCAGGATATTATTTGGAGTCACGTGCCTGGAAAGCCCAGCCCGCGATGAGGCAGACAATTTGGTATCAAATTCTTATGTTGCCACAACCCGCTTAACATCTCCCCATAAGTCCTCGATCGGATTAGGATCTGGGGATTGAGGTGGCCATAGCATAACATTGATCTTTTCGGATGCAAACAAATCCTTCTTCCTGAATCTGCCCTTTATCCTGCTGAAATGCCCTTTTTATAGGCATTGTATTTCTTAATATATCTACATAAACATATCTATCCATAATGCCGTCTATAACATAGATAGGACGAAAGTTGTAAGAAAAGCATGCATCACTATCAAGACGCCACGATGCCTAACCGTTTTTTTTTTTTTTTGTGTAACGATTGTTATTTTCGGAAAGCATTGCATTGTTGTTTCATTTGAAACAACGTCGAGAAATTTATATAAATATTATAAGTTGATCAGCTACTATATTTTTGAACACAACTGTATATACAAACACAGCATGCTTTCAAAATTTTAGAAAGTTACATTTCATAAACATTACTTGAATATTGTGAGAATTCAGTAATTGTTAAAATATACGATATTGAAATGTGGTTGGACTTTGACCAGAAAGATAAGAATTAGTAAAATAAGTAAATCTTTAAAAAGTGACAAAAACAAAAAAAAAGTTCCCTTTGATCTTTGAATTTCTTAAGGAAAACAAATAATTATTAAAGACTTTTGGTATGACGTTTCCAGGCAAAACCTAATTAATTATTAATTTAAATATTTGCCTGGAACCCTCGTTAAAGGTGTTTACGTACATATGTATATGTAATGGTATGTAGATATGGTTAGGGTTATATAGAAACCTATTTACATATGCATATTGATGTTTCAATATTCATAGGCAGCTGCTAATTTTAATGGCTGATTGACTAAGCAGCTAAAGAAGAGCGAGAGAATATTTACTTACAATTGGAACACATTTCCATGGGCAGCGATGTTTCATTTCCCTATAAAGAAGAAAAGGAAAGGCAAAAAGATGTGTAAAATATAAAATTGAAAATTCCATATTTAGAGGGTGAGAGATAGATATAAATAAATAATGATAATTATTAGCAAACTTTTGCATGATTTTCGAAATAGGCGCAAAACAGTGGGACAAGGAATTCTCCTTCTATCCTTCTATTGCTTCAAATATTTTCATTTATCCATCTTTAACCCCCACTCCCACGTTCTTCCTTTTGGCATTCGTTTTTATTACCATTTTGATGTTGCCTTTTCTGGGACGTCTTCGGGCTGTCTCTTTCCCTCTCTCTCTCTAACACACACACACAAACACACGTTCTCTCGCCTTGGATGCTATGTATAGTATGCGTTAACTAGAATTCAGCGGATTTGACTTGTGCACTTCTGTGTTGGCTTTGCTTCTTTGTGTTGCCCGTTATTCTTTACAATTTATAATAATTTAACATTAAAATGTTCTAAGCAAAAATGTTTACTATTGCTACTCTGAAATTGCAAAATTTCAAGGCCAGTGCTGGAAAACGTTAACTAGTTAACTATCGATAATCATATCCAGTGTTGGTGGTGTAACACGACTTATCGACGATGCTATCGATAAGTATAGAATGGCGGTTAATTGTTATTTGAAATCAAACACTTAAAAGGAACGAAATAGATCTTAAGTACTGAAAATGGGATTAGAAACCAGTTTATTCAATTGATTGTCATTAAAATTAAACTTATTTCAAGTGCCCAGACCCCACTTGTTGTGGTTGCCCTATACGGCGGCATTTATGCGGCTTCTCTTAGGTTTATTCACTTTCTTCCTCTTTCTTTGGCCCCGCCATTGGAAGCGACCCAGTTTAATGTCGCTACCTATGTGCGTATTATCATATTATGATGCTGAGAACCTATCCGTTTCATTTGTCTATCAACCATCAAAAGGTCTGGTCATGAGTGTCATCTTAACGGAAACCAACGGGTCGGATGAACGCCGAAAAGTAGCGATAGTGGGTGCAGGTTTGGTTAGTATTATAAAAGTTCATCCTCCACTTATCTTCTGCTCATAGTAAACAAAGTGCGAAGAACATAATCCCCAAGTGGGTTAGAAACATCTCTTATCAGTCAAATTTTTTATTTATTTTGTTTTTTTTTTTAGGTGGGTTCTTTGGCCGCCTTGTATTTTGCCCGCATGGGCAATCAGGTTGATTTGTATGAGTATCGTGATGATGTACGTAAATCTGAATTGGTCCAGGGACGTAGCATCAATTTGGCTCTATCTCAACGTGGACGCAAGGCTTTATCCCAACTCGGCCTCGGGCTGGAGGAGCAGGTCCTTTCAACTGCCATTCCCATGAAAGGACGCATGCTTCACAATATTCAAGGCAAGACCAGTGTAGTCATCTATGATCCCTGTTTTAAACAATGCTTATACTCTGTGGGACGAAAACAATTAAATGAGTTATTACTGAATGCATGCGATAAGTTTCCCAATATCAAATGCCATTTTGATCATAAATTGACCAAGGCCAATGTAAAAGAAGGTCAACTGGAGTTCAAGCGGAGTCATTCGGTCGAGGGGTAAGTCTAAAATATATTAACAGAATGTTTTTAACTTATATTTGATGTTCCAGTGTTAAAGCTAAAGCCGATTTGATTGTTGGCTGTGATGGTGCCTTTAGTGCATTGCGTCAGAATTTGATTAAATTGCCAGGATTCAATTATACGCAAGAGTATATAGAAACGGGCTATCTGGAGTTATGTATACCGGCCAAGAAGAATGAATTCCAAATGCCACCCAATTATTTGCATATCTGGCCAAGGGATAATTTCATGATGATTGCCTTGCCCAATCAGGATAAATCATTTACGGTCACTCTCTCAATGCCATTTGATATCTTTGCCAGCATTAAGAATCCAGAAGAATTAATCCAATTCTTTACGCAATACTATCCAGATGCCTTGCCCTTGATTGGCAAGGAGCAATTGATTAAGGACTTTTTTAAAACCAAACCACAACATTTGCTCTCCATCAAGTGTCGACCATATCATTATGAGAATAAAGCTTTGCTATTGGGCGATGCTGCCCACGCAATGGTTCCCTATTATGGTCAGGGTATGAATGCTGGCATGGAGGATGTTACCCTACTAAATTCCCTACTGCAACAGTTGCCGCTAGAGGAGGCTTTGGCTCAGTATACAGAACAACGTTGGCAGGACGCCTTTGCCATCTGTGATCTGGCCATGTATAACTATGTGGAGGTAAGATTGGAAACTTTGCTTAGACTCTTATGTATTAATCTTCATTTCTCATTTCCCATAGATGCGCGATTTGACCAAGAGATGGTCTTTTCGCTGTCGCAAGATGTTGGACACTTGGCTGTTTCGTTTGTTTCCCACTATCTGGGTTCCACTCTATAATAGTGTCTCATTTACCAGTATGCCGTATAGCAAATGCATTGCCAATCGTAAGTGGCAGGATCAACTTTTGTGGAGGACTTTTCTTGGTTTCATAGTTGTTGGTCTAGGTGTGACAGGAAGTGCTATCTATTGGCAGCGATTTAGATGATTGAGCTAATGTATACAAACTTTTACAAATTTTGATTTGAAATTGAAAATACAATATATTAAAACTTAAAATTTTTCTCAAATATAACAAAAAAGTTGGAGAAGATTCTGAAAAATCTCGTTGTTTTTTGTCAAAAACCAAAGAAGAGAACTATAAAATCGAATTTATTCTTCTTTTCCGATCAATATTCAACTGGGTTAATAATATGCTGAGCCCAAAGAATCTTTCGCTCAGTGCCGGATTAATCATAAAGCGGGATTAGCAATTGCTATGGGCCCCAGGCTTTAAGAGCGCTACTGAAATTTTGATTTATAATATATTCATTTGACAAAATACAATATGAACCAAATATGCATAGGTAAATCGACAAAAATGTAATTTAAAAATTTGTTTCAATTTCTTAATTTTGCAAAACTGTAACTTTTATAAATTTTAATCATTTTTCAAACGTAAATTTTCTTATTGATGCTTTCTTATGGAGTTTTAATTTGGAATGCTAGTTACATTAAGATTATTAAGTTATCTTTTTAAGCAAAGCTAAGAAAATTAGCAAAAAACAGCAAAATATTCCAATGAATCTTAATTCCATAAAGCTCTAATTTAGTCAATTCTTGAAAAATAAATGTCTTTATTTTTCACTTAAAATGATTTTTTTCATGTGCTTTAAAATATCAAAAACTCAATGACAATTTTCATTAAAATTTATGTTTTATTTTTCAAAAATCGGCTCAAATTTGATTAATTTTCCCATATATCTACTTAAATGTATGATGCCATTTTAAAATAAGGTAAATTATGATTTTATTGAGATATAACTTTGTGAAAATCGGTTGGAAATCGACCAAAAAAAGGTCTAAGTAAAATGAACAACAATTTCTCTCGATATAATATAAAGGAATTTTGAGATTTAACCTATTTATTTTAAGAACTATTAGGTATTACTGCCTAATACCATATATTTGAAAGAAGAAGGATACACGAAGAAATTAATTAAAAATTTAAGTTTTGTCTAAAAAATCCAATTATTATGAGAATCTAGATTAGATAGTTTTTGAACGATTTTTATACAAATTTTAACTTAAGCATTGATATCTAATTTGCATTAAAAACCCTCACATTTTGATTTTCATTGCTTCAGGCCCTGCGTTGGTTTAATCCGGCACTGATTTCTCATCTGACTGAAAGGGTATAGGAAATGATACATCTCTTGACTAGAAAACAATTTGTTATCGTTTTCCGTTTCTTGAAAAAATTCCTGAGACTTTGAAGTTCCAACTATGATAAGATCCTATATACATACATACATATGTACGATCGATTCCCCCTAACCGTGATTTGTGCAACGAAAATTGCTTTCCCATGCAATTTCTATGCAAAATGCTGTTGACAGTTTTGTATCGCATTGTACAATGAATAATACATAAATGCATATACTATATATGTAAATACATACATATGTACATATGTACATATATTTGTTGGTGGATATGTAATTTCATTTATGCAACGTTGGATTCGGTACAGCCGCGTTTTCTTGGCTCAAAATATTTTTGTGTGTGGCGTTGCACGCGCTGGCAAAATAATTGAAATTTCTGTCGTCCGATCAACTACGCATTGCATTTTGCATTAAAAGAGTGAGAGAGAGAGACGAAAGATATTTGTATTTCTGTAACACGCAAGGAATTAACCTTGCCCTTGCTTTCACTCTATACAGAGAGTGAGAGAGAGAGAGATGAAAAGATTGTACTAGTAGGTCAAATCATAAGGGTAAACTAAACCAAAAACGAAGCAAAAAGTTTTTACGCAATTACAATAATTTTTGGTTTAAATATAGGTTTTAGGCGTCGGCATTTGTTTAAATGCAACATGAGTGATGTATTGCATTAGCCAAAATTTCACTAGGAACTAGTTTGCATTACATTACAGAGAGGGAGAGAGAGAGACATACATAGGTATCGCTTCAGGGATAATGCAAAGGCCAGTCGGAAGTGTTTTCTCTTCTTTAACTTGATCCCTGAGAGCCTCATAATTCATACATATATGTGTGTATGTATGTAATGTACATAAAAGGGCACAACAAGAGAACAAGAGAGAGCGATCGAGAGAGAAATTGAGTGAGAGTGTGAAAGCTAATGGGAGAGAGCTTTCGATCAATTTGCAAGCCCCAATACAAGGTCAGTGGCGCTATCTTACAAAGCCGGCCGGTATTTTATTACAATAACAAAACACGAATCCATCAGTGGCGTATGGGGGGCCCGAACCGGAGTCCGCCCCCAGGCACGCCTCTGTGAATCTAAAATCGAGTTGGAGCTACAATAAAAGCTTTTTTTGCCTCCAATGTTGTCTTTAACTGCCTCACTGTTGTTGTATATGTATATATGTAGCTTAAAACTAGACTTAACAAAAGTGAAAACTCTTAATAAATTTGGATCTGACCTACTACGTTACCAACAAAGATTCGCAGAAGCTTCGCGATGAGCTTTACAAGTTTTCGGTGTATTTTTTTCGCTCTCTTCTTCTCTTCATGCAAGCTCTCTTCCACCAACTAATTGCTGTTGTTCAGTTTATAAATTTTTGCTTTTGTATTATTTATACACTCGCAGAATGAGTATATTGATTTTTGGAAAGAATTTCGCAATCGCATAGAAGGTACAACTCTCTAAATCCGATCATTCAAAGTATGTATGTATATATTTTATATGTACATTCTTGCTGAGAACGATGGTTCCAGATTCTTCTAGAACGTTTAATCTTATAAATTTAACGCAGCCGAATTAGACCGCTATATCATACATAATCTGTAAGACAATATCAGATAACCTCAAAGTCGATTAAATATATCCGATAAGAACGATAGGTCAGAAAAACCTTTTTACCTTTGCGATTATCATCAAAATAGGTTATTCGAAAATTCACATAAAATAGTTCTGTTAAATCTGATTAGAAAGTCAAGGGATTACTATATCATATATGTATGTATGTATTTATGTAGTTGTCAGTCATTCAAACATACGATACCTACGAGTTTGTGTAGGCCTTTACTTAGAGAAAGTTTCAATTTTGTGATAAAACGTTGTAACAGAAAAATCGTGCAAGAGTATTTCAACTTCGGCGCAATCAGAGTAAGTCCGCCATTCGGTGTTTTTTTTTTGGCTCTCAAAATGCCGTATTCATTGCCTCCCTCGTCGTAGTCGTTGTCATCCGCCGTTTACTTGGCCATCAGTTGCTCGTCACATGTTCGACACTCAAGACCAAAAAGAGAACCAATATTGAAAAAAAAAAATATTAAAGACAGTTTGAAGAATTCTAATACGAATCTATTATAAAAGACAGTGGCCAGTAGCGAATTAGAAAAAAAAAAACAGTAATTAAAAGTGTGTTTACCGTTATTACAAGCGATCACCCTGTAACATTCTCGAAGTTTTCGTTCGACAAATTTGCCTCCAATCTACACCCACATAAGAAAAAGACAAAACGCGTGGTTTTCGCGAAGAACGAAAGAAAAGTGAAATTGGAATTTTCACACACACACACACATCTACAGTGTGTATCGTCGTGTACGTGTACGGTGTTGACTAATTGTGTGAGTGTGCGTTTTTGTGTATGAGTGTTGTTTGTGTTTTGTGGAAAATTTGTGGATAAAGCAATTAGGGTTTTATTTGTCAGTAGTATTGTAGAAAAGTAAGCCTACACACTCCGGCTCCGGTTTGGTTCACGTTCACGTAATATTAATATATATATATATATATACATATATATTTTTTATTTATATGTATATATATATTTCAAAAACAACAAATACAATAGTGTGGATCGAAAGGAGATCGCGCAAACCTCTGCTGCTGCCCGCCGTCGTTGTCGTTGTTAGCACCAGCTGTTCAACTTCACCACCCCCACCAGCCGTGAAACTCCACCACCTTTGCCGCCCCTCGATAACGTTTTGATTTTCTTCGTTTGTTGTTCTTGTTTTCTTGTAGAAAGAGAGAGATAGAGACAGAGGAGAAACCGTTTTCTGCAGCGAAGAACAAAAAGTCAAGAAAAGAAAGCAAAAAGTAAAAGATTCACACAGATTACTTGGTGGACTAAGTGTATACGTGTATATATAGTATATGTTTAAATACATACATACATACTAATATCTATACAATCAAGCGAAAAAAAAAAACCACCGCCCGCCCGTTCGCATATAATCGGAGACGTTGAGGAGGAAGACTACTTCGTAATCGTTAACCGTAACACCTCGCTCCTCGCTCAAGTAACGGCATTTCCATTTCTCTGCTCTTGCACAACACCCACATCCAGCCCTCCGCGATCACCCTCCCTCCCCCAACCACCCGCCAAAGAAGAAGTGTCTCATCTTCTCCTCGTTAAAGTGTGCGGTGTCCTCGTGCCGCAATTTCGTTTTGGTGACCATCACAGAGAGAACGCGCGAGTGTGAGCGAGCGATCTAAATCACGGAGAGCAAGACCCAGAGAGAGTGTGAAATAGGAAGAGTGGGTGTATGTGAAAATAAAGAGAGAACTGTGCCAACTATTGATCCGATCGACTGTGCCGCTAGCTTTATTTTGGATAATATGGCCACATAGCTGAATAATTTTCCAGGTAAATATTCACATAAATTTAAATTTTCATTCGCTTTCTATGTGTGCTACGTGACTGATTTGTAGTACATGGATAAACTATATAAACTATATAGAACTGCCGGGTTCTTGAATGTCGCAAAGAGCAAAAAAAGAAAATTAACCAGAAATGTTTTCTCATCTTTTTTGTGCATTTCCGCATTAGGCCGAATTCTTCTTGCCTTTTGGTCAGGGGTAAGGTAGAAGTGCTCCCCCCCTTATTATCTCTCGTTTCCAAGTACTAGAGTTGCCAACCAGCTCGAATTCTTTTCACGGTATTATAACCAATTGCGTAGTTAATATAATATTCGCAAGTCGCTAATAGATTTGGTCGTTAAGGCACTATATAGTACTCTATTTTGACAGCTCAAGAACCCGGTTAGTGTTCTACATTTTTGTAGTCATTATTTAGATTAGGAAAAACCACAGGGGGGTGTGGAACCATGGCCTTCTATAATACACTTACAGAGTACACTACTGAAATTACTTACTTTTTTATAGGCCAAGAAAACTGTTTTTTTTTTTTAATTTACCAAAACTAATTCACATAGGATTTAAATATTTGATCGATTATGCAAGGTATTAAGGTATTAACAAAGCCGTTTAGTGTTTTTTCTACGGATTTTTTACAATTAGAACCGTAAAATTCTTTTCCACTCTGGTAGACTGACTTAAATTTAGTATCTCTTACAAATCACTTTTCCAAAAGTCGTGTGTTTTGCTTGTTTGATGTTTATTAAGAATCTATATAATATAATTTGAATAATATTTATAATTAAGATGATCAATTCTGGTACCATAAAAGTTACTAACTTGTTTAAGTATCGATTAATGTAAGAGAGAAGCAAGTTTTGTTTATTTAATGGCCTAAATTTTATGATTCCTGCCAACAAGATCAATTTCGGTTTATGTATATATTCAATTGCAAATAAACAATACACAAAACAAATGTAAAATTATACAAAAAGAGAGAGAGGGAGAAAAAAAAATTGAACTTACATCATCGGCAGGCAAGAAGAAGAGAGAGAGAGAGTAGCCAAGTAATTTTATTTATTTATTTGTATTTACAATTTTTTTTTTCCAACTTTTTCATTTATTTATTTTATTTTGCGACTTGGACTTGGAAATGATGAAGGTGGTTGGGTGGTTGGAACTTTCCTAGAAGACGTCGAATAGTAGGAGAGGGGGGAGAAAAGGGGTGAGAAAGTGTATTTAGTTCCCAGTTCACAAAAAGAATAGAAATGTGAGTGCAAAACAAATGATAAAAAGAAACCAAATAGTAGGCTAGACAGAAAATAAGGTGGGTGGAGAAGGGTGGAGTGGGTGATGGGCAGGTATATATGTATATACTTATAGTTAGTTGACGTGTTTAAAAACAAAGAATGCCGATCAAAACAACAACGTGAAATATATATCTACATACATATAGACATTTGTGTATATATAATGCAACTAACTAAAAACTAATCTTGTTTCGATGCCTGTTTTTACGTTTCGTTTTCTTATTTGTTTCTATAGGCGACAGCAGCAACAACAACAACAACACCAGCCACAGCAAATTAATGAATTTCATGATTAAAAATATTTCAAAGGTACAACAAAAGCTCATTTAATAAAAAGCAAAAATCAAAATCAAACACAACGCAAAATCGAAAAACCAATCATTTTGTTTTAAAGCGAAGAGCAACAACACAAACGTGGCAAAAAAGCAAAAACAAAAACTAAAGCAAAAAAAAACCAAAACGAAGCTTTTTGAGCAAATCGAGAGTAACGGGCAGCCAACAGCAGCGAGAGTAGTGTTTGTGTGTGTGTGAGTGGGAGAGCAGCAGCAGCTACAAGCAAGTTAGAGGTGTTCAGTGCTAGAAGAGAGACAGAGAGAGTGCGGCAACAGTTTAAGATACAACAAAAAAAAACGAAAAAAATTTAAAACAAAAACAAAAATAAAAGCCAAACCAGAACAGAACCAAAAACCAAGCAATTGCGCTCGGAACAATTTTTTAAGCGGAACGGAAAAAAAAGCAGTGAAAAAAAATAAATTTGAAAGAAAAAATTCTAAATATTTAAATACAATCGCAAAGCAAAAACACAAAAATCACCAAAAGTTTAAGCTTACCGAAAGAAAAAAAATTCTACATTGGGATTTTTGTTTTTTGTTTTTGGTAAAATGGTAAATAAATCAAACGGCAAAGTGGGGCAGCAGCAGCAGCAGCAGAAGGTGGACAAGGACAAGGCGGCTATGTTGCCGGCAATGGGCAATGGCAATGGCAACAGCAGCAATAACACAAAAAACAACAACAACAAGAATAAAAATTCAAATGCCAAGAGCAATAACAGCAAAAAGAATTCCGGCAACAATAATAACAAACAGCAGCAGCAGCAACAACAACAACAGAAGGGTAACACTAACAAAAAGACTAAATCACAGAAGCAGCAGCAGCAGCAACAACAACAACAACAGAAACCTCTGCAGCAGCAACAACAACAGAAACAACAACAACAACAGAAACAATTAGTTAACAAACAGGACCACAGTAATCAATCATTAAATCAAACTACCTCAACAAAAGCAACTAAAGCAACAGCAACAGTCACCACAGTGACCACAGCAACAACAACAAAAACAAATGCTACAACATCAATTGATAAGGTTAGCCCAGCTGAGCTATTAACCGCCGCATTGGCTGTACCCTGTGCCAAATGCTCGAAACCATCGATGATCTCTGCATTGACGACCCCCACAAGCAGTAACAATATCATCTCGACATCCTCATCATCATCATCATCATCGTCGTCGTCGTCCTCATCGGCCTCATCAACAATTAGCACCGGATCGGAGACCGACAGCAATAATAGCTCAATAATTAGTAGCAGCAGCTATACCAACTATTCGGCCCATTTTATTGAACCCTTAATCTATACGAGCAAACAATATCGTAAATCGAAATCCTATATGGGTGTGCCACAATACAATTTAGGCGGCAGTGGCAGTAGCAGCTCAAATTCAAGCTATCAGTCAACAAAGACACATCACGCCAATGCCAATGGCAATGGCAATGGATCAAATAATATATCATATCGCCGCTCCCATAGCGATAGACGAAATTCATTTGATCGTTCATTTGCCGAAAGGAATCGAGACTTTGTTCCAGTTGTACAGCCAGCACGTCCAGTGCTCTCTTCGTCAAATATTGCCGGAGTGATGGCCAATACGGCCAAGTTGACGATCATAGAACGGTTCGGCAAAGGACGTGTCGCCTATCCCATAATGCAGGTGAGTTCCAAAAAACATATATACATATATCTTCTATTATACAAAAGAAACAAAAATGAATTTTAGCAACTGTATACACAAAACACATGTCTAGCAATAATATTTGGTTAAATAATAAACCAAAAAAAAAATAATGCCAATTGCTTTGCTTAAGTAATTAGGATTTAACGCTGCAAAAAACAAAAAGAGTTTCAGAGGGGCGTAGTCAGTTATGGGCAGGAAGGGGCAGCTTAACCTTTTCTTTTGAATGTTCATTCAATTTAAAATAAAATTTCGTTAAAAATCCATTTAATTGTTGTAAAGATAAAGCTCTATTTGGCTTTTGTTTTTAGGAATTGAAGGGGGAAGGGGCAGCTTATTAATTTTATCCTTTTCTGTTAGAAATTCATTCAATTTAAAATGAAATTTCGCTGAAAATCCATTCAATTGTTTTAAAGATGAAGCTCTATTTGGCTTTTTTATGAATTAAAATACTTTTTGTATTCAAAAATTAAGTACAAAATTTGTTACCCCACCATAATTTTAATACTGGCTAAGTCCTTGGTTGTCCATGCATATATCAGGTCCAAATAAATTATTTAGTTTATTAATTTTATATTCTTTATTAAATTTTAGTTTTAACAAAGACCAAAAAAACTAAAATTGCAAGTCATTTAAAGATGAAGCTCTTTGTTTTTTCCAGAATTCAAATCAAATAGATATTGGATTTTCCCGTGTTTTACCTATAAGATATACATAGATATACCAGACTTTTCATAGAATTACCATTTATCTAAAATATTTCATATCAATTTTGTCAAAAGAATGTAGTTCTTATGATTTCTTATAAATAAGTAAAACAAACAAATTTCAATTGTAAAATTTTGAAATTCAAACTGTTATCTCAAGTGCTTAAATTTCTTTTCCCCCTTTCCTGATTAAACTGAGAACTTCTAGAATTAATTCTATTAAACAATTTCAATAATTTATAAAGATATGAGTATTATTTTTGAAAGTTGAATGATGAAAGATATGGGTTATCTAAATGCCAACTTTGTTTCACCTGCTTCATGCATTTCACCTCCTCCGTCCTCTTACTCCCTCCAACTTTAATCAATGCTAACCATCTAACTAGTTCAATGCCAACTCAAGACTTGCTCTCAACCTGGTTAAAGGGAAATAATTCTCTATATAGACAGATGATATACTATTCTTTGTAACTTTCCATTAGTTTGTTCACTTTTTGAGTTTAGTGAATGAGAAGTTTTTTCTAATCAGCTTCACAAAGAAGAGTAGAAGCTACCCAAAGGAAGCAGCAGCGCTATAATTAATGGCATAACAACATACAAAAAAAAAAAACAAAAAATACAATTGATAAGAAGCAACAAATGGCAACAATGAGGAAAGGAAGAGAAGAGTGAGACGCATGTGAAGGAGGAAGAGAAAAGGAGATAGCAAGAGAGTTAAAAAAAAGAGAGTGGTTCTATATTTTGATTAGTCATCCATATTATTTTCGATTCGCTGATTTCAGTTGTTTGGTTAAAAATTTCATACTCTAGTATGTAACTTCTTCTACAGGGTATAGACCAATATAGATTTTGATGAATTTTTGTCAATTTTCTTCCAAAAGGTGTGACCTCTTCCTAACCCAATACGGAAATCTCAAGAGGCCTTGATACGTAACTTGTATTAATACTCAAATATATATATATGTATATTTCATTTTATTGATTGCATAGCAGCTAAAAACAAAGTTTTGTTGTATTTTATGCAAATTATATTTTCAACATTTGTATCGAGTCTATAAAATCGTCTTCCACATATGCTTCTTCCATTTTTGCATATGGAAGAGAATATTAACCGAAAGTGATTTGATTAGCATGTGCGTCAGTTAGTTAAGTTAGTTAGTTGCTTGGGAAACAAACTAGTTCTAAATTAAGTTCAAATCATACATACAAATATATATTTATTTATCATATATATGTATATATAATATGTTGAACAAAAGAATGGTTGCGAAAAGTGAAACTTGTTTTATAGAAGTGTAAATTTTATCATATAACCAGAGCGAACGAGTGAGAGAGAGAGACAGGAGGAGGAGGAGGAGGAGGAGGGTAAATCATATATGTATATGAAATAAAATATAACAAAATTTGTGATACCCTTTACCAAAAAACTAGTAATTAGCTGTCTAGCTACTAACGTTTATTAGAAATGGTTCATAGGAAAAGGTTGGCGCGTGGAGGCAATCAAGCACGATCGAGTTTTCATTAGATATAACAGAATGATCCCAAAAGTGAGTTCTATGATAGCAGATCCCAAAAGTAAGTTCTATAATGGCATTATGATCTATGTATAGGCTATATTTAAATGTTAACTAAAATAGGCTTCAAAATACATTAACTTGTCGTGTGTTTTTTGTTTTTTCTTACTAAAACTTTTTGTTTAAAATGCTAAAAGTTGGTGGCCAAATAGCGCTCTAGGATACAGGATAATATGGTACTTATAAATCCTAGCTCGTCGATTAACATTTGTTAGAATCAGAAGGATCAGACTTCTATATCATAAAGTTTCCATACAAACAATGAAATAAAGAGACAGAATTAAGATTTTAAGTAATCCGGACAACAGATTTCTGAGTACGGAAAGGGTTATTTATGAAAAAAATAAATTATTAACGCAGTCCTCGGTAGAGGATCCGGGTTCGAATCCCAGGCTAGTGTATGGATGTAGTTTTCGTCTAAGCCGAAGGCCTTAGTTTCCAGTGCTTGTAAAATATAGTTAGGTTGATAGTTGATACCATATCCCATACTTTAATACTAATAATACTACTACTAAATTATAAATGTGCTTTTTATTCGAAAAATTTGCCTTAGTTTAGGTAAAATTCAAGTTAAATTCAGTTGCGCTACTATGTCCAGATAGTTTTGGTATATCTATTTTTAAAAAACTAGCTTCAATTCTGAGTATATTCAAAAAACTATCTAAAGCTTTTCAATGATGAATCTAAATCTGTTTGTATCATTGATCAACAAATATACAATGAATTAATCTTTCATTTCAGTGCTCATATGGGAAGAGGATTAGTTCCAAGTCGGGATATAGTCTTCACCCTTTCCTACATATTATTATACCACTTCAATAGATTTCCTTTCTGGTTTACCAACCACTTGAATAGATTTCCTTTCTGGTTTACAAAACACATCACTTACAAACCACTTCAATTTTACAAATTTCTTTACTAATTTATATCAAAACTTACAAGGGGAATTTCACGTATGTGAGCTACGAGTTTTGATGAAATTTAAGTATATTATAGACGAACCTTTAATTTGAGTCTGTGTCAAATATTTCGAAGCAAAGTTCTATATTTTAGTTATAAATTGAATTTGAAACTATATCTTTGGTCACTTGTAAGCAATAAGCGTTTGGAATTCAAGCTAAAACGGTGGCTGAAGTGTTTTCCTTGTTAAAACTATTATGTTTTTATATATGTATGTATGACATATATGTATATATATATGACCACTTTCAATTCTTATTAATCCAAATATACATATTTGCATTTCAAATAATAGATTCCCCTCTTTTATATGTTATCTACTCACATTTTGAATAGATTATTCATTTTGTTAGATGATAAAAGAATTATGTGGAAAGTAGTTACCCTTTAGATACCTAAATCCATTTACATTGGGGCTTTACCTTCATTTAACCAATATTTAAACAATTGGCCCAAAGACCAAATAACTAAAATACAGAAATAAACACAAACACTTGCTTAATTTGACCTTCATATATGAAATATATATTATTATTTGTGTACATATGTACATAAAACAAATTTTAAACCACAATTCTCCTCATCTCGATGTTTAATAATGTTGTTTTTTTTTTGCATCTCAAATTTCTCTCTTTTTTTAATTTGTGTATTTGCATTTGTTTTTGTTTCGGTTTGTGTTTTTGCTTTTAATCTGCTGAGAACCACGTGAATTGTTTGTGTGGCACATTGGTCTAATGTTTGATGGAATAGAATTGAAAATGCAAACACGTGGCAAGTGTGGGCAACAGGAAATGGAAATGTTTAGATAAGATATATACCCCTATTATATATATGTATGTATATATAGCCAGCCGGTTGTCAGGCTAGAGCAAACTGTTTTGTTTTTGCTATCATCATCATCCACATATATATATGTATATATATAAAAAAATATCTGGTTTTTGTCTGCGTGAATATATTCTGAGGGGGGATTTCATTTCGATTTCAATCTATTTGAAGATGATATGTTCTAACGCTTATCAGCCAACTAGCTTTACCTTTCGTTCTCTCTCACTCTCTCTCCCACTCCCTCTCTCTTTCTCTCTCTCTTGATTTCTTCCCCCTTCTTTTCTACTTTCTTTGTTCTCTTTTTGCTTGCGTCAATGAGGGAAACAGCTGTTTATATTTACAACAAAATAAAAAAAAAAAGGAATTCTAATTTATATAATAAGTCTCGGATTATACTAAGTACAGACGATTTTGTCATTCTATATAGACATCATATCAATATCGAAGTTTATTTGTTAGGTATAGAGAAATTTTATTGTTTAGAATGCATTAAAGTTCAAATGTTGGAAAAGAGTATAATCGAGTTATAGGCAGGTAAGGAAAGCTGGAATCTTATAACTTTTATTATGAATTCTTTCGATTTGTGATAAAATTTCGTTAAATTGTTGATTTTGATAATTAATTTAAAGATAAAGTTTAATTGGATTTTTTTTTTTAAGAATTCACATCAAATTGTATTTGTAGAAATGCTGAAAAATTTTACTTTCTAACCGATTATTATAAAAAATTAATATCTTTTGGTTATATTTACTTTGTTCTGGCTGCTCCATAAATTTCCATCTAAAAATGGTCGACTATATCATATATACACAGTTTCCTTAAAGAGGAGTTCAGTCGAAAAATAGAATTGGTTAGAAACACTTTTTGGCTTATGCCATTATTTTTTAACTGTAGACCATAATAATCTATAATAATCGGACCCGTATTATATATTATATATAGCTGTTATACCATCCTCTGGTTTTTTAAATATTTTATATCCAATTTCTATAAGAATATCCAATAAAAATTTAAAAATTCGTTATTATTAGAAAACTTCAGAAATATCTATTCGAATATTCTGATATCTTAACTTAATCTAAAATCGCAAAAACTTTATTGACATTTCACCTGTCTTTGAGATTTGATTTACATATGTAAAATCTAAACAAATTGCAGTTTGGTGCACTTAAGTCACTAAGTAAAAAAAGCCTGTTCCCTCTAAGTTGAATATTGGCTATTACCCCGTTTTAAATACTTTAAGAATTCGCAGTAAAAATAAATGCCAAAATACAAGAAATACAATTACGTATCATATTTTATTATACGATTTTAGAGTATAACAATTTCATGACGTAAACTCTACCATAGTTTGTTTGAATCCACTTCTTACCGCAGTTCCTTTTAATTCAAATTTCAAATATCTCAAAGTGAAAATATCACTTGTATAAAGAGGTAGAGAAAAACTAAACTTAGTGTTTCTAAGGATAATAAAAAAAGCAACATCTTTTTATTTATTTTTTCAAAAAGTACTTGTCTTCTATATATTCATATTCAAATAACTTTTCTATCATTTACATCAAATTTATATTAATTGAGGAAAGTAATATGTTTAAAAAAGTTACATTTTTTTGGTAGTTCAACTGTAAATGTTAAATTTTAGCTCTTTAACATTTAAAAATTTAAACAATTATTCTTAGAAATTTGTCTCTTTAACATGTAAATCATAATTATTCTTAGAATGTTGTCAATTGTTGTAATCTAATAGTTTATCTATTATTTTTCCACTTGCTCTTTTCTCGATAGCTCTTTAAATTTTTATTTTTTGTTTTTTTGTTTTTTTTTTTTGCCAATTGCAATTTGTTTTTAATTTACCAACAGCTGTTGGGCATAAACAACTTAACTTGGCTGTTTGGTTGGTTGGTTTGTGTTGGTTTGTGTTGGTAACTGATTTCAATTTATAAACTGCGTCGTAAAAATATCATTTGGTTTTGTTTTTCTCTACTTTCTGTTTTCTTCTTTTTTTCTTCATTTTTTTTTTTTGTTTTTCGCTGACAGAACCAAGTTAAAATTATTCCCAAAGCAAAAATAAATTGCAATTGTGTGCGTTTTCAGTTACTCTGGCTATGATTATGGAAATCGGTAAAAGAACTAAGATAAGATGGGCGGGACAGGGGGGCGCTGTGGTATGGTGTTGGCCATTATAATACAGTAGATGGGAGTATATATAGTGCCACTCTCTATCACGTGTACTTGAAAGTTTTTAACTCTTATCAGTAATGACAAAAATCGTGCAAAATATAATAAATTTGTACACAAATTTTTTTTTTTATTCTCTTAAAGAATATTAAATGGCTCAAACATGACAAGAACTTTCTTCTCGTGAATTATATTTTTTTCTTGTAGAGATAAAAAGAAGTTATAAACATGCCGTTGTTTTTAAAAAAAAAAGGTACGGAAACTCCCATAAATGTTTTTGAAAGAAAAAAAAAACTCGAAACTCCCATAAATGTTTTTAAAAAGAAAAAGAATAGTTTTAGTATTTATTGGTATAAATTGCACTGTCAATAAATATTAAACCTATTAGGGATTTTGATGATTTTTTTCATTGAGTAATACCTAAAAATATTGTGAAGTACATATATTTTACAATTAAAAAACAAAATAGCATTCTTAAATATATTTTAGATTCTCCTTTTTAAAAGACTTTTCTGTTTGATATAAATATATTTCTTTATCTTTTATAAATTAAGTTAAAATTAACCGTCTAAAAAAGATTACTGAGAATTTGTTGTCGAAGAAATGATATATCGATTTAGTTTGATTCAATTGGGATTTTCTATAATATGTTATATAGATAGACTATAAAAATAGAAAACATTCACAAAAGTGTGAAAAAAATAAATAATCTAAAATTATAATTAATGAACTTCCATTGCCCATTACTGTTATCTTTTAGCCGATATCATCTTAATGATAAATATTTCCAATTAAAATCAATTTTTCTACAGCTCAATTCTTTTAAATAGTTTAATAGAGTTCTTTTTTTCAAGTTTTTCTTGTTAACGCCTAAAACTAACTAACTATTTCAAGAAGAGATTTTCTTAGGCTCGCCTAAGACTATGCTATAGAAAATTTTCAAGCGCTGCCAACTTAAAGCAATTGTCTATACAAAAGCTCTGCTTGGAAAAATTTGTATTCTGTTTTAAATGATTATAATTTTGGGTCTTTAAAATGTTTATATGAAAAACTAATAGAAAATAGTAAAAGAAAAATTATAAAACAAAAAAACTGAAAAAAATCAACTTCTGGCTTTGGAATAAAGTGAATTTAGAGGGCAAAGAAAGTAAATCAGAAGAATTTTAGTTGAAAAGTGTATGAAAACTTCGTGGAGACATATTTTCCGATACGAAACGAATTATAGCCAAGACATTGAGATGTTTTTGTAACCTTTTGACCTGAGTCTAATTAATTGAATTTTTGTTCTTTTGTTGTTGAGTAATTCGAGCCTCAAGAGAGCTTCTTCCCATTCTCCATTAACGCACATAAAAGTAAACACAAAATCATCTCTCCGAGGGGAATCTAATGACCTGTACTGGACCTATTCTGTTGACATGTTCAGAGACGGACGACCCTAGCAGCATACATTGTATGTTTTTTTGATGTCCATAGAGACGTGGGTGATAAGACCATCACCAAGAGAAATGGCAAAGTAAATAAAATCATAAAAATTAAATGCGGTAAGCATTTACTTCTTCTTATTGATAACAACAACAATTGAAGAAAAGATGTGAAAGCAAAAACAAAAGTAAATTATTAAGTAAAACAATGAAAATGAAGAATGAACAAACGAACAGCTGAATTTTGTTTGCGGTTGGCTGCTTATCAAAAGCGAAATACAATTTCAATTTAACTTTTTGATAAGGCAAAAGACATAAGTAAATTTGTATACACACATATGTATGTATGTATTTAAGTCTATGTATTTATGTATATACATACATCTGTACATATTTGTTTATATTGTTTAAATCAATGCAATGGACAGCCACTCAATTCTATTGCATTTCTGATTATACAGAACTTTGATTGCGATTTTTGAGATAAGCCGTTTCTACCATATCAGATGATAAGATAGTAAGTACAACTAAATTATTTTCTATAGGAATTATAAAGAATTTTTATATATTTATGTAAATAAACATCAGGCAATGCTAGTAAAGTGCATTGAACTCTAGACAAATGTAAATCTGTGAGGCTTAATTTAATATGCTCTGGAAGAAAGCTGAAAAGTTTGATTACTATTAATTTCAGAATAACGTTTTGGTTTTTCATTTATTTTTAAATGAACTTAATCTAAGGTAATACCAAAATATGCATTAAAAATATATCTAGGCATATAGACTTTTGTTTTACCAAATAGATTATTTAGAATTATTTTGATAGGGGAGAAGGCTCAATTGTAACCCGGGTTTTCCTCAGTTCCCGGAAATGAAAAGTTAAGAAGTTTAACATTTTAATATTAACCAAGTTTTTTCCAAAAAAAGTACGTTTATTTGAGTTACTCAAAAAATTTGGTACAGATTTAATCTGGATATATATTTTTCTTTTCTGTTTCGGCTAAACTTATTGACAATGAGAACGTTTCCTTTTGCATAGAGGTTTGAGTGATGAATTTTCCTTAAAACTTTATACATTTTTTCGCTTTCCTAAAGATGGCAAATGAATTTTACTTCGAAAACTAATATTCTGCCTTCTATAGTGCTAGAATAAAGGAAAGAATTCTGAAAGCCACAATTTTCTCTCTTTGTAGCTCACATTTGGTTTTCTCTTGTGATTAAGTGATTTATTTCCTTACCACTTGATACCGTGTTGGTTATGTGTTTTTGTTGCAATTTATGGTCACACTTATGAGCAGTGTTGGTCAACTAAAATAAGAACGTAAAGTAAACTTTAAAATACTTCAAGCAAATGCATTTTTTGTTTTTCTAATGTTTTTTTCAACGTTTTGTTTTTGTTTTATATTTCTTGCTTGTGTTTGCTGCTTACTCGTTTCAACTATCTAACATTCCTTTGTTCAACAAAATTTGTAATGCCTTTCAAATTTTTCAGTCTGTTAGATATTTTCGTCGAGTGTATGTTGTTGTGTGTGTTTGTGTGTGTGTGTGTATTAGTTGTTCGCCTAATCAAAGTTTTTTGTTGAATTTTTTATGGCTGTGACCAGAGAGAAGGCCGCTTCCATATAGAAAAAGAAGTAAAATATAAGTAATATAAAAATTAACAAGTAGATTGAATGCAATATATATATAATGCTCGATTATCTATGTGAGGAAGATCGATCTATGCATGTACAAACCTAAGTCGGTATGTAAATGGATATCTTCTCTCTACACAATTTTGGTATTTAACAAGACATTTAACATTTATGCTTGACTGCCACTTTAACTATGTGTATGTATGAATATATGTAGATATAGATAGTTGGGGCCTAAGCTGACATTTAAATCAAGTTGTCGTTGTTATTGTTAATGTTGGCTCTTTGCTCGCTTGGTTGGCCATTAGCTAATGGTGGGTGGTGGGGGTGGAGTGGAGGCAAAATCAAGCTTGAAATTCAATTGTGGTATGTGTAAATCCATCAATAATAACTTGGTGACAAAAACCAAAAAAAGAAGAGTGAAACCTATTTTCAAGGGCTCTTTTTTGGTGTTGTCTTGATAAGAAAATTTTCCAAGAAGTCATTCCCAGAAATAGATACTCACTCGGCTCTTTTAAATTGATAACAAGAATGAAATGAAGTTATTATTTTATCTGTTTTCGTCAAAATATTTGAAATATGTGTGCGTGTGTCTGGATGTGTGTGTGTGTGTGGGTGTGTGTGTGTGTGGTGTTTGTCTGTGCGTGAAACAAGGAACTTCCGGTAATTATGAAATTTTTGTAGTCGCTGACGACAACGAAAAAAAAAAAAAAATTGAACAAAAAATACCTTTAGAAAAAAAAACCCACACTGAGGTTAAATCGTATTTTTCTTTTGTTGAGCTAAGCTTTATTTTATTTTATTATTATTATTCTTTTTTGTTTTGTTGTTCGGTGTTTCATTGTGTGACTGGGCATAAAATGGAAAATGGGAAATAATTTTAACAAATTTGAAAATGATTTATGGCAAACGGACTGTGGTCTATATAGAAAACAGAAAAATATATATAGGTAAATGTTAATTAAGCCATTAAATGAGCAATAATTAGCAAGAAATACATTAGAATCCAATATTTTCTACCTTAGTGTTTATATTGAGATCATAAATAATAGTAATGAAACGATTAATCATAGATCTGCAATAATCGATTTTTTTGCCTTTCGATTACTTAGATTGGTAATCTTTTAATTGCTCAAATAGTCGACTTCTGGTAAGCAATGTTTTCACGTTTAAAACATAATTTCTTAAATGGGTTTATTATGAGTTGAAATAAAAATAGCTTAAGAAAGAAATGGCAAAGCTATCAGAAACAAATCAAGGCTTAGGCAAAGTTTAGTTTCATGAATAAAACATAAAAAACGACGTTAAAGTTATCGATAATTTTCTTTTTACTAATCTAATAGTGCTTATTAATCGCACATTTTCGATTAATCATATGATTCAATAATCGATTAATAATTTTGCCATCACTAATCAGGGACATTGAATACCTCAATCATTTTCTCATATCTCATTCTCCTATGTTTAGTTATGAAGGACAAAATTGAAAAATGTTAAACAAATTAAATTTCTTGTGATGAAATGAAACTTTGAACCAGCATTTAATATGAAAAACAAACAACTGTAACGTATATATATTTTTTCTACGGATATTTTTGCTTGGTCATGATTCAAGCTTAATAATACCTACAATTTTTTTATATATATAAATTTTTTTAAATGGTCTGACGTCTATTTGCGTTTAATTCGACTCGTCGTACTCTAATCGATGTGTAAATAATTAAAATAAATTATAACGAATTCTGTACTTTATTCCATTGTGGTTGACTTTGAGATACCCTTTAATAAGTTGGGCTAGGAAAAAGGTTTGGAAATTATACTTAGTCTAGGATAACTTAACAAAAGATGCTGAATATGCTTAAAATCCTACTTAGATTTCAGGCTAAGTAGGATGTAAGGACTGGTTTTGGCAATGATGAGCATCGCTATTAACTATAGATAGCAAACTGATAAAGCTTCTAAGAACATGATGAGATCGGGCATATGTATATAACTTCACTCAGTGAAAAAACATTGAGAGATATTTCCCGATACTTTGATTTACCTTTTCGTGGTATTCATTATTATTGTGTACCTAGATATGTTAGTTGAAGTTACTACGTAAAAACTATAACTATAACTGAATCATCTTTATCACGTGCTGCTGTTGACGTTGTTCCAGCAATTAACATAACATTGAAGTATCTCAACTTCAACATTAATTATTAGTTTTTTTTTATATCGCTTTTTTGTGTGGAGCGAATTGAAATTGAAAAATGAGAATGCGGATGTTGTGCGGTGGGGACGCGGATGAAACGGACACTATTCTATTTATATATACATATAAACATATATAGATATGTACAGATATTTTATGCCTTAGATTCTATCCACTTATGAATGGCGCATTTACTATTCACACACACACAAACAAATCACAAATCGTTCCGCTATTGTTAAAAAGGAGGGGAAGAAGCAAAAAAAAAACACCTATAAAACTACAATAATATTTTATATATTTTTTTTTTCTTTTAGCCAATTTTCAGTTACGCTTGGTCATTAAAAGCCCCGCTAATTCTTTTATTATTAGACACAAAGGAAGCGTAGGGGGAGAGAAGTAAATAGAAGAGGGGGAAAACAGTGGAGAGCATGAGGTGGTGGAAGGGGGAATGGAGTTTCTTTGGACTGGTTAGTTAGCTGGTTGTTGTTGTTGTTGCTGGTTTGTTTGTTTTCGGCCTTAGGCAAGGTCGTTCTCATAACAGTGCTCTCAACAACCCCTCCCCTCCCCTCCCCTCACCATATGCCACACATGCATTTTATATACTATTTCTTGGAATTTGTTTATTTTGTTAACCTTTGTTATTATTAATTCCATTTGCTGCGCAAAAAAAAGTCAATTTCATATAAAAGTTGTTTAATTTTTTGAAGGGTTACAACATTTATACACATAAATGAAGATACCGAAAAGACCTTATACCCATTTCAGTTAATGACGTTTATATACCTAGTAGTTGTGTGTTAGTGTGAGTGTGTACATATATTATCATCAAAGCTTAAGCATATGACTTGTTTTAAGCATTTAATTGTTAGAGTTTAGTTGGCTATTTTTTAATTAGTTAGAATGTATAGTCTAAGGTGTTACGTAGTATTTAGGGTTGGAGCTTTTAAGCGTAACTGGCTAGTTAGTCATAGTTATCTCTTCCATAAATGAATCCCAATTAAAGTTTTGCCTACAAAATTATTACTGATTTGTTAAGGTAGAGATAGCAATTGTCTCTTTGTAATATCCTCAAGTGTTGTTATTTATCGCTCCCAAGGCAGAGAATTAAACTGGGATTTTTCTTAGTCCAGTTTTGTACCCGAGGTCGTTGGGTGTTGAGAACTTTCTCCTTATTGTGTCGAATTGACCACTTTAATGGTATATTATCTGGAATACTACTGCAGTACACTTTTTGTACCGATGTTATAGACGAATAACATAACTTAAATTGATTAAACGTTTAGGCCGTCTTATAATTATAATTTTAGACAGGGCTGATTTAAAGATGCGAATAAAAGGGTTATATTTTTTATAGACGACTTTTGTAAGGCTCGATCTCTATTTTAGAACGATTCGTAAATCTTATCTGAACAAGAATTGATAGGTTTTTTAACTTCTTGGGTTACGTTAACAGAAAAAGAAGAATCCTTGGTATAAAAGACTTTATTTTTAATGTTTAGAGCTTTAAGAGCCGCCTAATTCTCCTATTATTGTTAGTAAAAAAACCCAAAAAAAACTGTTTTTACATTAAACCTTTTTACTATAAACAAAGCTTTTATCGCGCTATAACGTTAATAAGTCACATTAAACCTTATGAAATCTCTCATAACTACGAAGCGACCTCCTCTTCCCTCCTCCACTTTTAAACCATTAAACTATTATTGACCTTTTTTTCATCTCAATCACTAGAAGATTATCATTAAAATTGCTTTAAAAGGCGATAAATTGCACTGCTGTTTTTGCAAACGGATTAACTGTTTTTTTTTATATTTTTTTTTATAATTTTTCTTGCATATTTAGTTTTTTTTTTAAAGCATTTTTTTGTTCACTTTTTAAAGAGGCAAATTAAAACGCCAATTGCAAGAAATGAAAGGCAGGCAGGCAACACAACACAACAACAACAACAATGACAAGCACTTGTAGGTTTGGCCAGCAACAATAACAACAACAACAACAAGAACAACAACCTTCAATGTCAATTCAATGCAGGTGGCTCGGCTTTTGGTTTGGATTTTGGTCAATAACGAAAACCCAATGTTGGTTGCTGCTTTTGATTTATCTGTAACGCTCGACTCGAATCCGACTCCGTCTCTGTATTGGCCAGTTATAAAAATTGTTAATTGTTTTCGGTTTTCGTTTTTTTTCCTTTTTTTCTGTTTTTTTGGGTTTCTTTTTTGTATCTTTTCTTTATTTTTCGGTTATGTAATCGTCTTAAGGGGGGAATTTGACAGGAATATTGCCAAGTCTAAACACAATTGAGAGTCATTATAAGATGTATGTATGTATGAATGTGTGTCTGTATACATATTTGTATAATATTAAAAAAAAAAACAGAAAGTTCTTTATTCAAATTTTTACTGTAATCTTTCATATTTGTCACATCCGTTTTGCAGTTCGATTCATTTAATATTTAATTTTTGATTTATCAGCAATTGTGGAACCGCACCCAAAGCTTCAACCTAAATACTTGGCCAAGTAGCTGCCAGCCAACAGCAGCAGCAGCAGCAACAACAACAAGTCTTTTGGCTTAGTTTTTATACCCAGTATTATGGCCATTCGATCGGAGAGAGTTTGTTAAGCTTAATAGATAAAAAGATTTATTAAATATAGATCTTATATACACTGGACTTTTTCTGTTCTTTTCATACAAAGAAGAGTTTTAGCTAGTTTTAACTAAACAGTTAACTAACTAAGCATATAATTAACTGACCTTTCAGTTAATATATATATTTTTTAAACCAAGTTGTAATTTTTGTAAAGAAGGCGATGAATTTTGGAGAGAATTTGGAGCAATCTTGTTTAAGTAAAGATAAAATATCCGTTCTAAGTTAGAGCTGGGCAAACATCGATTGTAAAAATGCGATAACTCGTTAAAGTAATCGATAGTTTTTTAGCTCTATTTTAAGTATTAATTTTGGAGAGAATTATAGAGCAATCTTGTTAAATAAAGATAAAATATCCGTTCTTAGTTAGAGCTAGGGAAATATCGATTGTAAACAATGCGATACCTCGATAGTTTTTCAGCTCTATTTTGAGTGTTAATTGTCTAAAATTTAACGAATAAGGAAAATGAAGTTTTTTGAAAAAATTGGAATAAGCAAATAACACTTTTTAACCTAAATGAATTTCCCACATGCTTTTAAAAAAAATAAATATCGATAAGTGTCTTTGAGGTTTAAATGCTTTTTTAATCAACCAATTTTTTTTACTAGGTATTCTATGGTCTAAATAATCTTGATATTTTATTGAAATTGTTGTTGTTATTATTATTGTTGTTTGTTGTTGATCAGGTGAATGAAGGATTACGATTTGAAATGCATAATGTGTTTGTGAGAGAGACTGTGAAAGAGAGGGGGGAGAGGGACAGGCAAAGGTAGGGAGAATAAGCTACCAAACCAAACAGCAGCCAGCAAAAGATACCAAAAAGACGCCAAGTGGAGCTTGTCCGATGCTGAAAACTTGCAACAACTAAACTGGAAAGATCAGTTTCAGGTTTCAAGGACTTTACGATGGACATTCACTTTTGTACAGAAAGAACCACAAATCGGTTGACTTGACTGACTGACTAACTGACTGACTTACTGAGCACTGCACTTTGCCATGTAAAGTTGCTGCTACAAAATGCAGGCCATAATTTGCATAAGTAACTGGACTTTAGATCCAGAAGACAGGCTAAACTGTTGCATGATGGTGGAGGAGGAGGAGGAGAGAGAAGTCAGATCAGCCTTAAAGATAGCTCATTTCATATTTTAGGAAGAACAAGATGTGATACTTTCGTTAACATTTTAACGGTATTAATAATTATCATATTTGTTGTTCTTTATTGTTAATTAATTTGCATACTGGGGAAACTTATTGCAAATATAGCAGGTTATACACTGAAAAAAAAAGCGTAACAAATTTTGAAAATGAAAGTTAAATGGAAATGAAATTTAAGTTGAATTGAGTTCAAAATGGGATGAATCATGGGATTGGTTGATATGATTTCATTAAGAAATCTTTAAAAAGTTACTTTACATAAAATGTTATAACTAATCTGATGATACTTAATGAGAGCTCATTTAAGTGTCCCAGTCAATCTTTCAGTGTATTTTTTATATTCCATAATTCTTTCATACTTTAGGTTGGGCAATTGTTACTTCTCTCTTGTTGTTTGCATTCAATTACACAATAAATTCATAATACGGGTTTGTTTTCTGAAACCAAAAGGTTTGCCTCCAATTGCCCCCAACAGCAGCGGCACCTGAAGCAACATCATCATCATCATCGTTATTATTATGATCATTATCATCATGATGATCAGTAACATTATCATTTGTTCTAATGCTCTTTGAAGGAACTTGTTTCGATACGTTTCATTTGGTTTTTTTTTCGCTTTGCATTTTTTTCGTTTTGCAAACTTGATTCGACACTGTCGACGATGTCGTCGCGTCGCATCTGCAATTTTGACATTTCGAATCATCAACCTTGAAATCAAATGCGAGTAAGATTATGTACCTACCGCCTCCCGCCTCCCCCTAACCTCATGCAGTTTAGCTTGGTTCATAAATTGATCAGTTTATGCGATTTTCGTGACAAGAGCGGAGAAGGTGGAGGAGGAGGGGGAGGAGGAGGTGGTTTCCATATTGCTGGTAATTGCCATGTATTTCTGTCAGTTTAACCATATGTTTTTCCCATTTGCAACGCAAAAAAAAGGGCAAAAAAAAAACATTTTTTAAGCTGGCTTAGAATTTCGTAAGAGCTGTGTGGACTTTCTTCTAGAAAGGTCAAAAATGAGATACGAGAGATTAGAGAGAGAGAGAGAGAGAGAGAGAGGACGAGAGGGGGAGACCGCTGTAAGCTTTCACTCAATTTACACTCATGACTTGCGCACTGTCAAAGGTCAATGAAGGACTCTAGCAGCTATCTCTCTCTCTGTTTGCACAAATGAATTTTATGAATGAAATGTGCAGTCAAGTGTTTTGTTTCTCCCTCCCTCTCTCACTCACTCACTTTTTGAACTATCTCCCATCTCTTTCTTTCGAAAATTTGTGTACCCAACCTACGACAAAAATTTTTGCGGCCGGGTCTACCCATGAATGAATGACGCAAATTTTGTGTGTACCCAGCCGGGCTCCTTCTCGTTAGCTCTGTCGCGTCGGTCTCTAGTTTTCCACAATGACGTCAGCATGCGTAATTTCTAGTTTCCATTTTCATTCTTTTTTTTTGGCGTGGGCGTGGACCTCCGTCAACCGACGTGATTTTGTGTAATAATACTAACAACACTCTGCACGATGATGATGATGCGGCATGTGGCGCATGTGTTATTGTGTAAAAGAGCAAAAAAAAAAAAAGATAACGTCCACATACGTACGTAAATGTAGGTAAAACATCATAGACTAGAAGCTCATGTATATATCCAAAGCGGATGTTTGCTTTATTTGCAAGATAAAGCCCTGCTCTGCCATTGCAAGCAGCCATAAGGACAAAAAAAAGGGATATCAGAAAATGTGGCAAACAGAAGTTTATAAATTGACTAATGCTTCACATCAAAAATGTATCGTCGTTAGAAACCCTATTTGTTGAATTCGCTTCAAGACTCAGTCGAAGGAACAATCTTCTTCGTCAATTCTTCAATCAATTCTTGGCTTTTGCTAGTCACACACATATCCTAACAGATATAACCCCAGGCTTGGTGTTATGCAAATCCGATAACACTAAATACCACAATTGGTCTAGGTGGGACCTCAAAAAGATGTCTTAAACTGTCGGACTTGCCTAATTTTTCATCTCAATATATCACTAGAGACCTATCTTTTCCGATTCGTGATAACTCTCTTTTCTATGACCGCAAAGCTTTTTATCCCACAAATTTCGAAGCATATAAACTTCCACATTCTTTTGAACTATTTTAGTGTGGAAGCGTGGAAAAACTGTTTAAAGAATACGCCAAAATTATATCATAATATCGTTTTGAGAACTAGTGATCTCATATAAAGCATATAGGAACATTAGGTGTGACATTTACGACAAAAGATCACCTAAATCATGGGGTTAGCATGTTGCCAAGTGATGTCCATGATATTTGTAGGGTTTTATTTGTCCTCCCAAAGTTTTTGTATATTATTGAAATGCTTGTTGGGTTTACAAAGATTCAAACAGTAAAAGATTGATAGGAGTCCAGAACCAATAAATGCTGTTCTATCTATCTCCAATGGCAGATCTAGTTCAAAATTTTGGGAAATCAGGAATTTACTTGGGGAAATCGATCCAAGAACGTTGGCTTTGCAAATTTTACCACTTTCAGAGGTAACTTGCCGATTTTAAGAAGGAAATTCTCCATATCGGGCAAAGATATTATTAAAAACTCATTACCACTTGCATCTTTATTCCGTGGGATAAGATTCTCTTGAATTTTGAACAAGTTTGGACAAAAGCAAGCTTTTTTTTCAATAGTAAATAGAATTTAAATAGAATGATCGATAGCTCTGATCATTAGTTGTTTTAACCTGTGCCTAGAGGCAAATCCGCCTTATCATTTTGGTTTGTGATTTGGGCACTTTCAAGAGAAAATTGATCTCATTTATCGTAATTTTAACAGTTTCAAAAGGTGAAATAACGATTTTGTGGAGGGGACAAAAAAATTCTGCATTGAGCTGCTTCATATATTTGTTATATAATTTATCACATCAAAATATACCTTTTATTCGTAGACTTGGATATTTTTATCCAAGATTTGCTATAATGTCCAAACCTGACTATTAAATTTTAACTTTTTCATTAACTTTACATTAATGTAAGGCGTTTAAGTATTTGTCTAAATGTCTCAAACATAAAGGCCAAGTGAATAACGAGAATCTCAGTTAGTTAGTCTCAGACTAGTGTATGGATGTGCTTGTAAAGAAAAGTTTAGTTAATAGTTTCACAGTTATGATAATAATATTAGGCTATTTGTTATTCATTTCCAATGTTCAAACTGTCTAGCCAAACATAATCAATATGATTTCTTTTCTAACTGAACTTTATTTGCTAGAGTGTGTAAACGTGTGTCCAAGCTTAAGACCATTCCCTTAGTATATTAGGTTATCATCAATATTGTTAGTTATGCATGCAAAGTTTCAACACAGATGTTTGTTTGTTAGTTTGTCTCATGTGAGGCTATAATTGCTTGCTTCAATGCGTTTCTTTAGACATCTAATGTGAGGAGCAGCAGCAGCAGCAGCGACCACAGGAAATAATAATTATTTCATTCAATCCTGTCCACAGAAGGCACTAACTTACGTAATGTTTCAGTTTGCTGTTGCTGTTGCTGCTGCTGCTGCTGCCATTAAGTTAAACTTAAATTGCACTTAATTGAATGTTATATTGTTGGTCATGCGCACGCCCCCGTAAAGACGCGACGCCAGGGGGCCACGCCCTCACTTTGGTAACTGGGCTCCCGGGCGCCAGCCTTGGGGTCGCTTTTGGTCAGGCAGGCCGTCTCAAAGCTCATTCTCCCAAAAAAAAAAACCGCAACACAGAGAGCGTGAGAGGCGATGAATGGTTTATACTTTATATGTATATTCATCTATATAGTATTTACATACATATAGTGGGCGCCTGTCGGCTGCCTGTTGGTCGTCCTCTTTCCCTTTTGTGTTAGTTGTTTTTCATGTAGGTCCTTGTGTCTCAGCAGCAGCAACAGCAGCAGCAGCTGGCATCGATTTTTCATTACTGTACTCCATTTAATTTGTTGGCGTCATGCACGGAGGCTGCTGCTCCTACCAACATGTCCTTAACCATTCACTCATTTTCCTTCTCTTTCACTTTGCTGTGAAGGTGACTAGGAAAGGAAAGTAAATGTGTCTTCTCAATTGGTTTTTGCTTTATCCACTTTGGGATATTATTTTGGCTTATTCAGAATTCTATGTAAACTAGACCAGAACGTTTTTCTTAGCCTTATCACAAAAGGTTCTTTTTAGCTTAGACAAGTTAACTAAACTATGAGGTTTCTTAGGACATTTCCTTTAGACATTGGTTTTAAAATTAATCAGTTTATTTGGCACTAACTTTTCTTGTCGCACCTTTCTATATTTAGTTCCATCTAAATCTATATTTATCTGTTGACTTGCATCAATTTCTGTTATTTTTGGCTAAGAAGAGAGAGCATTTGGCTTTCGGTTGTTAGCTTTTTCTGTGACCTAATGGCCCCTCTGGCCTTTCGCCCCTCCCCCCCTCTTGTGTGCGCTTTCTTGTGGCTTATTTCCTTTAGTTTATTTTCGGTTGGTGGTTTCGTTTTGCCCCCGCAAATTGTCAATGAGTTTTTCTATTTTTAGAAATCCCATTGCAAATAGATTACAACGAGAGAAAAAAAGGTTGCAAGTGGCTTGGCTTGGCTTAAACGTATGTTGGGGAACTGATAAACATGGTGTGAACCATTTTGGCGTCAACAAGGCGACAGGACATCAATTTCATGGCCATTTTGCTGTTGGTTAATTTTCTCAATTTTGGTTCACGCTTCGCCAAGCGACGTCGACGGAAGAGAAAGAGACTTGTGATGGAAAGGGGGGCGATGGTGATGATGATGATGATGATGATGATGATGATGATGTGGAAGGAGGGAAGATAAGAGGGGGGGACGCATGTACATACAACCCACTCTTAACAGCCAACTTTCGATTTTCTTGTGGCAGTGGAAATAATTGTTGTGCGTGTCTCTCCACGAGTTGTGTGTGTGTGTGTGCTGGGCTTGTATTATCAAATTGGTTCATGGCAATTCTTGTGCGTTGTTGCAGTTGCAGTTGTTAGTGTTGTTGTTGTGGCACGACGAGCTCGTTAGTGGAGGCTGCCTCCGTTGCTTGCTGTTCATTGCTTGCCACGGAGGCGTTGGGTTTAGAGTGTTAGGACACCAGTCAAGCAGCTGCCAGCAACCAGTTCGACACCACCAAAGTATCGTAACACAACGAAAAATACTACAAAATCAACATATAAAACAAAACCGAAAAAAAACCATTCTAAAGCCTTTTGTAAAGTGAGCGTTTGTTACAGGGAAGCCTGATTGAAAGTTTCATCCATATGTAAACGGTTTCCAGGGGGGTTTTTCATGGGTGTCTCTACTGTCTTTACATATAAAAGTCGTAAAGATCTTAAGTGCTATTTGTCGCTGCCCTTGGAAACGTTTCTTGACTTGGTCACACACACACACACACACGCACACTTTCAAACTCCTGCTCTCCCCCTACCATCAATCGGCATGATTAAGGTCAAAATTCTTTTTCCCCTTCTTCTACTTGACGTGCCTGGAATACAGGATATATAGTAATAAGTTGCATCTTATCATTATTTGCTAAAAACTAAAGACTGTGTGTGTGTGTGGGTCTCTCTTGTTTCCATTTGTTTGAGGCTCGAAACACACATTGCGTATACGTAATGTTTGTAGCTGGCAGCTGCTTGTGGCTCTAAGAGTTTTGACTTTCACTTTTTGCAATTGCAAAATTCTTGCATAAAAACCCAATGCAATTAACGGTTAAATAATGAACTGCTATGGAAATCAGTTAAGTTTCTTTCAATAATGAAAGAAAGAGCAAGAAAGACATACCAAAAGAGAGGGTGTGTAGGCGGAATGGAGAGAAAAAAGAAATAAGTTTAGAATGTCTAATGGCAAATTTTGATTTTTGTCTTAGAAATCAGAAACATTAGACACTTATAGATCTATTTATAAATATAATAGATCTAATTTAAATAGTAAATATATATTGTCATATGAAGTAGGAGGGATAAAGATCTTAAGGGGGGTTCAATAGATATCGATAAACTTATTATTGTCTTCGAAACTATTAACATTTAGCCATAAATAAAAATTGTTTGAATATTTTATTAATTAATATTTTAAATATTTATTTATATTTTAAAAGCAAAAAAAATCAAATTTTTTAAAATTGTTGTAAATTTAAAACAAAAATGGAAAATATTTAGTATGGAAGTAAGAATCAATCTTAGATCAACTCAAGGGAGGAGTTTTTTAGATGCCTTAGCCAGAAATTGAAATTGCCTTGAAATTAACCGTATTTTACAATACTGATTTATATTTTTAAATTGTAACTCTTTAAAGTTTCAACTTGATAAAATGGAAAATAGTTGATGTATTGCCATATAAAGTATGGATCAATCTTAGATCAATTTAAGGGGGAGGAATTTTTTAGATATCGATACATATTTTTGCCTCACAATTAGCCATAAATTGAAATTGAATTTGAAATTGCTTTGAAATTAGCCGTATAACAATATGAATTTATATTTCAAAATTGACTCTTAACTCTTCAATCTTAGGTCAACTCAAGAGAGGAATTTCTTAGATATCTACAACAATATTGATTTATATTTTAAAAATGTTGTAACTCTTTAAAATTTAAACTTAATAAAATGGAAATCAGTTCATATATATGTACATATGTATATTGTCTTATAAAGTATAAAACAATCTTAGATCAACTCAAGGGGGGATAAATTTCTTAGATATCGATATACACATTTTTGTCTTAGCCATAAATTGAAATTACCCATATAACAATATGAAGATTGTCTTATAAATTATAAAACAATCTTAGGTCAAATGAAAAGAAGTAATTTTTAGATATCGATATATGTACATATTTTTGTATTAAGATTTGCCATTTATTCATAATTATTTACTTATATTTTAAAATTTTGGTAATCAATCTTAAGTCAACTCAAAGGAGAAAAGATGAAATTAGCCAAAAATTTTAAATAGTTTGTATATACTGTGCCTTAAAGGTGGCCCAAAGGGGCGACTATTACATTAGCCTTATAATAATTTATAAATTCTTATATATTTAAATTAATTTAAAATGGGAAAACTGGAAAAATCAACTCAAAAGGTGGAGTTTTGTGGAGTTCAGTCAACGGGGGAGTTTTTAGTTATCGAAAGACAATTTGTTTTCAATGATTTCCTTTCCAAATTGAATTTGAAGCCAATTCACTTTGCTTACCAGAGATAGACGCAAAGTTGTCGGTTAATAATATTAGAAAAACAACAAAAACTCAAGCGACATACTTCTTAGTCTTGTTGGCAACAACAAAAACAACCTCTAATGGCAGCTCTAGCCAACACCCAATACAACAACAACAACAACGCACAGTTTTGATTGCATTAGAGCTGCGTTTTAGTTCAAATCAAATGAGCTGCAACAAAGCCAGCCAGACACATAGAGCATGAGGGAGAGAGATGCAGATAGAGAGAGAGAGAGAGAGGGAGAGTTGAGACAGAAAGCGAGAGGTAGTGCAAAAGAGATAGACAAATATGCAACTGGCAATAACTAAACCAGTCTTGAAAGGTGGATTTAAACACTATAACGAACATACACATACACACTCACACACACACGCACACACATACACTGATTGGTGGGGGAGGAGAGGGGAAGAGAGGGTAGACCAAGACAGAGAGACACAAAGACCCAAAAAGTAAAGTAAAACAATTTTTTGTTTTTATATTTGTGTTTTTTTTTTTTGTTTTTTTTTGGCCAAGTCGTCAACAAGTTCCAACAAGAACTTGTTGTTGTTGTTGTTGTTGGTGGTGATCGAAGCACTCGAGCAGCATGTTTTGCTATCGCTATCGAGTCGTCTTGGACAACAACAACAGCAACAAGAGTAACTCTGTCTAGCTGGTTAAATGATGATGTGAAAGAAAGAGACAGAGCTAACTGGAGAGACATACGGTAAAGAAGTGCTTACTGTAGGTAGGTAGAGAGAGGGAGAAGGAGGAGGGCGGGTAGGGTAGGGGTATGGTGTGGTGGTGGGGGGATTTTAGGCATTGATACAATTTATAAATGATTTTTTGTTGTTGTTGTTGTTATTAAATTTGTTGTTCGTTTTGCGCGATTTTGGTATTCATAGTCGGAGATTTCAGTGCATAAAATAGCAATTTGAACGTTTCTTGTTTGCGAGTGGTTTTTTAAGTGTATGTGTGTGTGTGTGTGTTTCTGTGTGTGTGTGTCTGTGTTTGTGGAAATCGAAAGCAAGGTCTTTTCTGCGCAAACACAATATTGTTGTTTTTCTTGCCCTCCTCCCATCCCCCTCCCCTCTCTATACCTAGTACCTCTACACCTCTACTTCTACATTCTTTTTTTTTTGTTGCTGTAATTTTTAGTTTAGAACGTAATTTATAAATTAATTATTTAGAGGTAAAGGGTAACACATAGCAAATACCTTAGCCACTCACAGAAGACTCACATGTTTTAGCCATGAATTTGGCTTCTAGACAAACTATTTTTATATATGGCAAACCAAAACAAACTAATTTAGCTGACAGAGACACAAAAAATACACACATATCTCTCTCTATGTGTGTGTGTGTGTGTTTGTAGATGCATCTAACCCTCAAGGGTCTCGGCACGTGTCTGTGTTTCAAGTCGAGACTCTTGCGACGTCATCAGCAACAACAACAACAACAACAACAACATCAACTAATTGCAATTAGCATTTAGCACGATTCTTTTCTTTAAAAAATTTGTTCATTCTCTTTTTGTTTGTGGTATTTTCTGTCAAGAGCTTCAATAAGTTTGAGAGTTTTGCATCCTGCTGTTAATTTAAAATTTTGTATATATTTTTTGTCCCCCTCTGGTTGCTGATATCAGTTAGCAGCAACATCTGTCAAACGGCAGCAACAGTCAAGAAGAAGAAGGAATATGTCTAAATTTAAATTAATGAATTTAAAATGAATTTGTGCTCCAATTGAACTTTGCAATGTGTGAGACGATGTCATCTAGAATTTAAATTTCACTTTTATATCAATTTCAAATACAAAAAAATATAAACATTTAAATGCATTGTTGTTAAAGCTTAAAAGTTTGAAGAAAAAATTTTGTTGAAAAAATTTGAAAAAATTTTACATGGTTTTTCAAAAATTCCTTCACAAGTTTTTTACCAATTAAGCAAAACTCGTAAAAATTTGTTTACTTTATGAAAAACAATTAAAAAAAAAAACATTGAGTCACTTTTAGCATAAAAGTAATTAAAAACAAAAAAAAAAAGGTTGAAAACCAAAAATATTATTTTTACAGTAGCTAAAAACTATTAAAAAACGTTTTGAAAAACAAAATAAAAAAATCTTTGAGTCATTTTTACAGTAGCCCAAAATGTATTTAAAAACTTGTTGAAATTAGCCAAACAAAAAAAAAATAAACACACATTAAAAATGAATTGTTTATTTATTTGACTTTTTAATCTAACAGACAAAGTTCAACACACACACACACACACAGAAACACACCATAAATTCTATTAGAACAATTCATAATCATGCCGAAATTGCAAATAATATATATATACATATGTATATATAGGTGTATATATATATATATAGAAATACATATATACATATGATCTATAATTTGTGTATTTAATTGAAGAGCACGACATAAAAGAAAAAAAATACAAAAAAAAAAACACAAAAAAACGCAAAAAAAAAAACGCCAAAAACCAAACGAAGAATAAAACAAAATGTTATTGTCTAAAAATAAAATGCCAAAACATACCAAAAACAAAAAAAAAAAAACCACAATAACCAAATCAAATTTAAGCTTTTTGTTGTTTTCTGTTTTTTTTTTTTTTGGTCTTTTCTTGCCTTTTTCTTCTACGTTTTTCACAAATTATTCAAGAAGCGCCGCGAGTGAGAGAAACTTTTATTTTTAATTTAATTGAAAATTATTTGTTGTTTTTTTTTTGGGTTGTTGTTTTTTCTGCCTTAATTTAAAATAAAATAAAAAGCTCTAGTTTTGTTTTTTTCTTCTTTTCTTTTCTTTTTGACGTAATGGAACAATGAAGAAAGCGTAGAGACAATAACAACAACAACTGAAAAAAAAGAAAGAAAAATTAAATATTTTATATACATTTTTATTTGTTGTTGTCTTCTTGATCGAAGCTTGCCTCAGCTTGTCGCTGCTGCTGTTGTTGTTGTTGCTACTGGCATGCCGGTTTCGTCAATTCAAAAAGCAGCAGCATAGCAACTAGTTGTCGTTGTCGTCGTCGTTGCCGTCGTCGTCGTTGTTGTTGTTGTTGTTGTCGGTGGCGTAAATATAATTAAACTTTCGAATGGGATCAGCAACGGCAGCAGCAGCGGCAGCACCCAACGCCAGACCCAAGCAACTGCATTTACCGTCTATGCGTATCTCTGTGTGTGTGTTTGTGTGTCTCTCTCTCACTGTGTGTGCTTTTTTCGGCTCCACTCAATTGTTGGGGGAGAGCGGGAGCTCCACTGCTTGCTCTCTCTCCCCCTGTTGATTCAGTTGATTTGTTGTTGCTTGAAGCTTTTTGCCGTTTTTGCTATGCGCTAGTAGGTCTCTCTGTCTGCCTGCCTCTGCCTGCCTGTTGTCGTCTCACTCAATTGTCGGCGACGAGCGAGCGCGTAGTCAAGTTTCATGCCACCGTTAAATGCCCATGGAAATCAGTCGTTCAACGAGAGTGACCGCGCACGAAACCCAGAGCCAAGCCAACAATAATATCATATACACAAGCCGCCACAAAAAACCAAATCAACAAAAAAACCAAAACTCTAAAAAATATATTTTATTCCTTCAGTAATTTTGAAGTTTTTTTAAAGACACTTCCGATTCCTGTATTTTTGGCTTCGCTCTCAACTCTTCTTCTTAATCCCCCTTGTGACTGCAACAACAACAACAACACACACACACACAGAAGTGGCAACAACATATGTTTTGTGCCCAATTGAAGACTTAACCATATGTTAGCCCAAAGTGCGAGTGTGTTCTTTTACCACAGTCTATTAGCAAAATAAAAAATATATAAAAAATATTAATAAATACATAGAGAGAGAAATTGAAAACTAGTGAAGTGAAAAATAAAAAGTGAAAATCTTAAAAAGAAAAAGGAAAAAGAAACTAAGAGTTTGTTAAAAGTCATTTAAAACATATATATTTACATATATAGAATTGTGTGTGCCGTCAAGAGCATCAAGCAAGCCCCCTTGATAACCTTTTTTTGGGTCCTAGTTAGAGGAATCTCACGTATTCCCTTACTCCCACCCGAACTTAACTAACGAACAGCATTCTTATGAAACCAGAAAATTGGCTAGAGGCGGCGACGTACAATGCAAAGGTAAATGTCAAATGGCCACGCCTCTACTTACCACCCAACCACCCACTTCAATCATCCAATTCTCATCCACTTCCTTTTAGCTGCAGTCGTTGTCGTTGCAGGCATATGGTGGCAGCTTGCAACAGTTTGCAATGCGCAAATGTTGCTCGTTAATATAAATTGGTGTTGGTTTTCTTTCGAAAAAACACAAAAAAAAAATGTATCTTAAAGTGCGTTTATGGCAAAACTACACACACACATACTACAGAGACAGACAGATCGACCGACTGACTGAATGACTGACTGGATGATTGACTCACTGACTGACTGACTGACTATCCGCACTGTTTATTGTTGTATTTGGTTGTGCCTCATTAAGTTCAAAGAATTTGCAATAGTTTTTCTTTCTTCTTGTCTCCTTCTTCTTCATCTTCTTCTTCGCATTTGTCATAGTCATTCAACAGATGGAACATTATTCGTATTCGTATTCGTCTACGAAATAGTTAGATACCCAAAATTGGTTGATAATAAATTTTTATTACATTTAGCAAACAATAAATTTAGTTTTCTATAGAAAAAACTATACGTAATTTTTACGACTTGGCAAAGTTTTATGACAAACTAGTTTAAATTTATTTTTAATTTGTATAAAAATTAAACATTTAGTGCTAATTTCTATCAATTTAAGCCTTTTGTAGTAAAAAAAAAAGGTTTTACCTTTTGTATTTCTATTCAAAAAGTGTTAAATCAGTTTTAAATTACAAAATTTATCACTTAAACTATAAACTTTTTATTTTATATAAAGGCAAAGTAATTAAAAAATAAATTTCTTACTTCAAAAATATTTTTTAAAATTTTTTACTGCATATATTTGCAATTTTTCATATTAAAAAAGTGTCAAATCAGTTTTTAATTACAAAATTTATAACTTAAACTTAACTTTTTATTTTATATTAATGCAAATTAATCAAAATATAATTTTCTTTATTTAAATATATTTTAGAAATTTCTTACTTAATATATTTGCAAATTTTCATAAGTTTGTTGACAAATAAATTGCACCAAATGTCTTTTAAAGCAAATACTTGATTGTTTAAACAATTTGCAAAAACATTCTCAAATATGCAAAAACACACTTTGTTTTTTTTTTTTGTAGATAGAAATTTAGATAAATATTTATTTTAGCTTCAATGTGGCAAGTATTTTGTATGTTTGCTATGAAATCTCAGCAGATTGACTTAAGGACTGTTTATTTATTTATTTATTTTTTTCGTTTTGTTATAATTATCTTTGTTTGTTATTGTTGTTGCTTTGTTGTCACAAGTAAAGTTCGCTTACGATATTCAAATGAGGCACAAAAAACAAAAAATAACCAATAAATGCTAACAATTGAATTATTTAATTTTGTTTCTTTGTTTTTTTTTTCGAGTCTTTACGGGAATTTGAAATTCGAATTTGGAATTCAAATGCCCAACAACCAATTCATAGGCGTATAAATGTTAAGCAAAAGTATATAAGCTTATAGAGTAGTCGGGGGGATATATGTATATACATACATATGTCTCGTATATAGTTTCGACTATTAAGTATAAATATATCCGGGTTCAATTGTCGACGTCATTTTGCAGTGAAACCAACGCAATGTCTTGGACTTGGTCAGTATGTGTCACGTGTAGAGTCCAAAAACAACCAACAACAGCGAACAACAACGAACAACAACAACACATTTCACAAAATGCAAATTACAATTGACGTGTTGCATGCTACAACAACAACAACAACAACAACAACAACTAAAACAACCCTCACTAATTACATTACATTATATATAACACTTGTCGCAATGGTTTGTTGTTGGTTTGTCGCTTGTTTTTTCCATTCGCCTTTTTTTTAGTTTTAGTTTGTTATTTGGTTTTTTTCTTTTTGTTATTTGAAGCACGTTGCCACCTGGCTAAAATTGGAATTTGAATTTCAATTTTTGATAGTGCTGCTGCTGCTGCTGGCACCCATCAATTGAGGGTCTCGTTTAACTGCCTGCATATTTAACTATAAAACATATATGCAAAGATACGTAGACTATACTGGTTTCTTATACGGCCATAAGACAAACAGTTAACTTTAACATTTTTCCCAAAGACATTTGCTTAGCTTAATCAAATGTTTTAAAACAAGTATATCAACTACCATGTTCTGTTGTTTCATAAGTGGCAGGATGCTCGAAAAGAACACCGAAAAAACTTTTCAAAAACCAAGATTTAAACTCCAAAACTGATCAAATTTCGATTTCCCTTCAAATTGCTCGATATATTCCTCTGAAAAATTATGAGCTATGTGAGTTATGAGATCTGTTTTTAATTACTTTAATATATTTGGTATATAAATTTAAAAAAGGTCGTAATCTAAACAGATATGTTTTGGCATAATTACAGATATAAATATCACTCATACGACATGTTGCCAACAAATTTTATTTTTATCGAAATTAAGGTTGTAAATTTTCCCTACTTGTTTGGGAGTTTATCTATATAAATTCTCTATGCTACAGTATTTTTAAAACTTGCTCTGTTCAGATCGAATTCTACTATTGATATATCTTCCAACGGTTTATTGGCATTATATGACAATTGGGGATTCATTTTAAACCATAATCTTAGGTGCATATTTCTTAGTTTTCTACTTAGTTTGGGTAAATTTAGAGAAGCTAATATAGCTTACTGAAAGATATATGTATTGTTTTATTTTAGCTAAGGAAGTTAAAGAAATAGTCTTACGGAAAAAGCTAAGGAGTAAAAGAAATAGAAGATATAATTATTATATTATATTAATTAGGAAGTTAAATAAATAATCTTACGACAAAAAAACAAAGAAGTAAAAAAAAATAGAAAACATAATTATATCTATGATAAAAAAACTAAGAGGTAAAAGAGATAGAAGATATTATTCTATCTATAATAATAGCTTATGTTGTAATTTTTTTAACAAAGCACAAATTTTTGAATATTGAACGCAATATCAATTCAATTTCTATCGGTAATATCTCAATCGAAGCGAAATTAAATTGACTTTCTTTTGTTGTACCATGAAAAGTAAGTTTTACAGTCTATAAAGCTAAAAAAGCGCTGTTTAAGTAGAAGTTAGGAAGAAAAGACAACTTTCTGAGTTTTTCCAAGAAGTATTATTAGTTTGTCATTTTGAAAAGGCAATTCTGTTCCCTTGCAAAGTTATGATTAATTTGATATATGTGCTCTAAATGACAATATAAGTAGACTTGATAAATTTTCCAATGAATAGAAGTTGAACAGCATGTAAAATAGTCAGAATGACAAAATGGGGTCTGGATAGACTGAGGAATGCAAATTGTAATCTTGATTTTCTTTCTCTTCCATAAACCTTTTTCGAATATATATTATATTCTAGAGTCGATGCGTAATTAAGTTTTAGGGAAACTGGATGATAGCACAATTTTTCACAATACGTGAAAATTCGCAGACAAAGTCGAAAAAGGTCAGGCCAGAGGTTGTCTTTGATTTACATTTGGGGTTAAGATGAGAATTTCATAGACAAATTTAGATTCATTTAATCTTTGATACTGCTTAAGATTTCTTTGAGATTTCTTTCATGGCATCCTTTTTGAAAAGCCACAGATCTTGACAATTTTAAATTTCAAATTCTTCATACATTTATTTGACATACAAAAAACTAAACGAATGTTTCTCCACCTCTTTTAAGCTTATTCAAAATTATGTAAACATTTTCTTTCTTTCTGTTTCTTTTTCTTACAATAAAACAAAGTTAGCTTTAGCTTTAGTATTTCTTTTTTCCCTTTTTCGTTTGTTTTTTCTCAGTTTGTTGTGTTTGAACAGTTTGCAAAGTATTTCGCTTCGAAAAAAAGCAATATATTGATTTAGAGTAAACGCTGTTTAAATATTACAATAAATGCAATAACAAACAACAATTTAAGCACACGAATGTGTGTGTGTGTGTTCTTATGAAACTAAGTAAAACAAAAATGCAGAAGGCGACGCGTCAAAGCTGTCGTCACAACGATTGCCACAGTAAATGCAAATCATCTATGTACATATACATATATATTTAACCACACAACGATTGTTTTAAAAGAAAAAAGGTTATTAACCCAAGAAGGCAGCACAAATTGGCCAAACTTTTGCTATGTGTCAGGTAGTTGGAGATATATTGTAAAAACCTAAAACCCCTCACACACACACACACACACACACACACACAAGTTTCGCTGTGTTACGTTATTCATATATGAATGGTGACCCCATTCAAAAAACAAAAAAAAAGAAGAAATAAATAATGAAAAAAAAAAGATCTAAGATCGCTCAGGCCAAGCCCGAAACATAAATAATTCTATTCTATTCGCTCACTCACTCTCTGGGACGACTGTCTTTTCTGTGTGTCTCTCTATTTCGGTTAGCCTCAGGGGTCATATCTTTATCTTTCAGTTATATACATTCATTTATTTATTGTATGTATATGTATAAAAAATGCTTGAGGCTTATTTACCTATATGTTCTTGTTTGCGGGAGAGATATATACAAAAAAAAGAAAAAACCTGTGCAAATTGCTTTGAAAAATCTAAAGTAAGCTGATTAGCATGATTGAGGCATTAAAAATGAGATTTAATGCCACAAAGAAACTCAAGACAAATGTCTTTTCTATATACACGACACTTCTAAGACTTTAACAAATTTTTAATATAATTTACAATTAATATTAATTATATACGTTGTTTGCTTTTAAGTAAAACTATATTTTTTAAACTTTATCTCTATTAGAATATATCCAAATTGTTAAACAATTCCATTTAATTACCTTTAACAAAAATCGTCTTTAAAATATATTTTATTGACAACTTATATTAAAATATGCAAATATGACCTTTTCCGACTTTGATTGCCATTTTAACATATTTCAAATAAAGCTAATGAGACTTGAGCTTTTAGCTATTTGTTTAACTTTATTCTCCATGGATTTTAGAATATTTATAAATGAATGAAATGGATTTAAATGAAAAACCAATATCAGGCTTTAAAATTTGAAACATTTTGTAATATATTTAATGCAATTTATATACTTAATATATATTTTTTTTGTTCTAAGTTGATATTACCAGTCTAAGCTAAGACAGTTTCTGAGAAATTCTCTTCAAAATACATTTTAAATTATAATCAAGTTCAAAATCTTTTGTAATCTTAAAAGTACCTATCGATTGTTTCTTCGAAGATTTTTTCTGCCATTATAAAAATTACTTACTTCAAAAAAAAGCCAAATAATTCCCGTTTTTTGGTTGGTAAATTTCAGAAACTAACTTTGAATTTAATATCTTACACTAAAGAGTTAAATCGACCCAAATTTACTTAAAATTACTTAAAATTCAATCATGTTTTAGTTAATATATAAATATAACTCTATTTTGAATGCGTCATGATGAATTTGGTTTACAGTATCACCGCTTTAAGTACTTCTTATACTTTAAATATGGGACTATAAATACTGAAATCAGGCTGCAGCTTATTTCTAAGAAGTATTTGTTTACGACTTGCTAAAATGTATCTGACATTGAAGCCTTAAAAATAAAAAACTATCGTTAAAAATATAAAACTATCACTAAAAATCTTTAAAAAGCCACACTCTAACCTAAAAAAGTCTATCAAAAGTATTTTATAAGATCATTCAAATCGATCTATGGTAATTTTAATAAGAAAAGGTCATACAAATTCTTTATTAAAGTAATACATATCTTTATGAACTTTCGTGTAATGTTAACAAATTTCCTTATAACAGAGCATTTGGCATAGTTGGGTGATCAAAAAGTATAAGAGTTCTTTTGAAATACAAATTATTGGAGCTACTTTTGAAATGAAAAGCTGCTAACTTTAAAACATTGTTTTCTAATGAAGATTATTTCAAAGTCAACACTAAAAGGTGTAAGATTATTTTAAAAAACCATCAAGTTCTATCTTATACAGACTTTATTGAAGAACACCAGAATACAAAATCTAAAATCTAATGAAGATTATTTCATAGTCAACATCAAAAGGTGAGCGGGTTGTCTTTATAACTATTCAAAAAACCATCAAGTTCTATCTTTGACGAACACCAGAATTCGAATTCATTCAATTCCATATCTTGAGCGCTAAAATCAGTTGGGAATTCTAAAAAAAAGATTGTCAAAGCTCTACTAGAGATTTTGCCTTACAAATTTGTAATATTTAAGTCAAATTACATACAAGTTTAATTTTTTTGTTAAATTTTTTGTGGTCTTGGTTTTCCACACAATTTAATTGCACTTTGCGTGCGATTTTTGTTGTTGTTACCTTTTCGTGACTTGTAAATAACTGTAGAAAAAACTAAAATTCATCTAAAAAATCCCAAAAAAAATAGAGAAAAAATCGTTTTGCTTTTATTTAATGATAGTCCCCAAGCAAGACACACACATACCACACACACCATACACACACACATACACACTTTATATGACTGCGTGTTTAATAGTTCTTTGGTGCGATCTTGATTGCCTGGCTCACAGATTGACTCTGGCTCAGAGCTCTCCAACCAGCTGGATTGTCATTGCGAATGCCTTCGTCGTCGTCACCGTCGTCGTCGTCGTCGTCGTCGTCGTCGTCGTCGTCAGCGTCGCTTTGTGGCGCAGTAGTTATCTGTTATGCAAGATCTATTATCTGAGAGCAGCATATGGCAACAGCAGCAGCAACAACAACGACAACCACAACAGGCAAAGGCAACGGGCAACCAATTCAATTGGCCAGACAGTAAACATTTATTTCTTATTTCATTTGTTAATTAACCAAGACCAAAAAACAAAAAAAAAACACCAAGACACAGCAAAAGAGCGAGGCAGAGAGAGATAGGGTTAGACAGAGAGCGCAACAGAGATAGAAACAAGTTAAACCTTTTTCCACTTTGTTTTAGATTAGCATAAATTTGCTTTTTGGGACAATTTTCATATCAAGAAAACCAAAAAAAAAAAAAAAAACAAAAGTGTGTTTTATGGTTCGCTACATATGCATGAAGTTAATGATAAAACATTCAAGTTTCGTTTCGTTTATTTTCCTAAAGTTGCATCAAAAAACAAATGCAAAAATGCAATCAAGAGGGCTCATTGTCAAAAAAACAAAAGAAAATTAAGAAATAACCCAAAATGACAACCAACAACAACAAAATTAACAAATATATAATATCTAAGCTCTCTTGTGCTCTTGCTCTAGTTAATGCGCTTTTATCGCTAATGTTGTTGTTGTTGCTGTTGGTATTGTTGTTGGTGTTATTGTTGTTGTTGTTATTGATTGTTAACCTTCAATGTACGTATGCCGCACACGGCGAAGGTCAACGGAGTGCGTTTAGTTCAGTTCAGTTCAGTTCAGTTCAGTTCAGTTTGTCTGTCGGGCTATCGGCATTTTATTTCATGCACAGAAAACTAAAACACAACAACCAAAGCAGCAGCAGAACAACAATAACAAAAACAACAACAACAACACAAGATTCAAGCCAACTATATAGATGCAATGGGCGTCGACCAGAAAGGGGGAGCGGTCATTGTAAACAACTTGTGGCAAAAAAAAAAACAAAACACGAATTGGAATGGTTTCTCTCCTTTGACAATCAATTTTTTATTTATTATAGATACAAAAGTGTGTGATCTAAACTGCTTATTAGTTAGTCATGGTAACTCATTATTTGCATACTATAAAACTATGTTTTAGTTGATATAACTATCACCTATGATCATTTAGAATTCTTCTATTCTCAGTGGCTTTTTGGAGTCGATAGTCATTGGATATCTTAGATATATAAGTGGGAGGGTTACCCGGATGTTGCTTCGGGGGCGCTTTTGCATAAGTTCCAATCATTGGCAACTATTTTAACTCCAATACCTGTCTATATAGAATTTGTAATACAAATATGTAGAATCTGAAATTGTCAAAAATAATGCCATAAAGAAAATCTTAAGCAGTCTTCTTGGGTTTTTACATTACAAACGACAAAATCTTTTCTCCAGTTTCTAAATTAGATATCCTCCACGAAATTCTCACAAATGAGTTGAGATAAAGTGAAAATTTGATCTAACTCAGTGGTGAATTTTGGGGAAATTTCTTGCTCCAAAATCCACATATTAAATTTGTTTTATTTGTTTTATTTTGAAAAAGAGGCTACAGAAAATGTTCCTAAAATCAATCTGAAAACTTTGGAAAAAAGTTGCTCAAAGATTCTAGCTCTTCCATGACATCATGTTCACTTTTCTGTCCGTTTTTATCAATTACAAGGCCGATTAACTTTATGAAAATAGTGAGCTAAATCTGAATTGGGTAACTACAACACAAATACAAATACAATTTGGTTGGTTTCTTCGGCTTACCTCTTTTAGATCATGATATCACTTTTCAGATCGAAAAACTTACCATTACATTTTTAATTGTTTAAGTCCTCAGACTCACACCTATTAATATGGCCACGAGTGTAGTCCAGCCAAAAAAAATCAAATTTCAAGTACTTTAAAATAAAGTTTATTAAAAATTTCGCAAAAAAAAACCAAACAATTTAGTAGCCAAGTTGCTGGAACTGGCTTTGGGTTAACCTGCCTTCTTGGTCTTGACACTTAAACTTTTAGCATTTTTATTTCTTGGTATATTGAAAACTTCTACAAAATGCCGAGAAAGACCATTAAAAGTAAAGAAAACAAAGCCAGAAAAAGATATGAATTTCCCTGTCCTTTAAAGCGACTGGTAGTTAAATTTTTATAAATTTTTACAAAGAAATCTTGTAGAATAAAGCAATCTTTATAATTTTAAAGTTTTTGTGACCCACAAGGGGGGCCCCACCCAGTTTTAAGTTCTGTTTTAAAAAATGTTCTTAAAATCAATCTAGCTACTTTTGAAAAAAGTTACCTAAAGAATCTAGTTCTCGAAAGATACGTTCACTTACACATTTAGCTTAACCGTCTAACTTTAATACAACTGAAAGATAGCCTGAACCACATTATCTCTCTAAATAAAATTAAACAATAAATATCTCTAATAATCTAATAGTTATACTTATGTATTTTTCAATGTCAAGCGCTCTGTAGATCATATAAACATAGATCAATATATAGGCATACATATATAAATAAATCATCTAAAAATTTCTGATCCTCCCCTTTTTTAAATAGGAATAAAATAATTTGACTACGCCTACGCGTTAAGGCATTTACATACAACAACAACGAAAAAAATTTTGTCAGCCGCGCACAAATAAGCACAGAGACACCAACCACACATACACACGCACAGATAGAGACATAGAAACATTTACATATACACATATATGTATGCCGATTTGACTTTGATTATATATGGTGTATATGTAATGCGTATGTTTAGTGCATTTGTCGTCACTAAATTTACATTGTTCTAATTAAATAGCAACCAAAAAACAAAATGGAGGTGTACAAACCAACACAAAGCTAATTAAATTAAAGACAGTCCAAGCCTAAAAGGTACACACACACACACGAATTAGTTTCAAAATGGCCCAAAAGATTCTCTGAAATAATATATATCTCTGTATATAGGAGGTATATATATGTAAGTGAAGAAGAAAAACACGATACATGAGTCTCTTCTCTGTGTCTCTCTGAGCCAAGGCTGGGCACAAGCTCACAGCAATGACCCAGAAGGCGACTCAGGCGAGATGCAACCAACCAGCCAACCCCGGCCAGCAATATATATACCTATCTACATACACACAAAAAAAATCCAGGGTTATATTGTAAACTGTTGGCTATTTTTGGGACAACATCCATAACATATTGATTATTATTATTGTTATTATTATTATTGACAATGGGCAAATGGAACTTGGCTCTTTTATTCTTCTTTTTTTGACATGTGCATAGTTTAAAAAAAGAAAACAAGTTTTTTATTACAATGGGAACAAAATATATAATGAAAAGAACATCGGTTAACTCGGTTTACTCTCTATCAGCTGTTTAAATAAAACCTAAATATACATATCACCCCCATAACTGTGTCTATATATATATATATATATAGTCCTCACTCTTGATATAGTCATACAATGTAGAGGAGGTTGTTTTTGGAGGGAGGGTGAGGGCGGCGGAGTAAAAGTTCAGTTCAATTTTTCTGGTTTTATTTAGCACACGATCTAGTTTAAAAGACAATAATATTCAATTTCAAAATTAAGTGATAAATGTAATACAACATTGAGAAATTATATATACATATATGAAAAGCAAAATCTGTTGCAGATTTTTTTTTTAGTGGTTTACCTTGTTATAAATTATTATTTAAATTTTAAGTGGTAAAGAGACTTTTTAGGTGTTTTTAAACTGCCTAATGTAAATTGTTTCAGCTTAATTAAGATTTCATTAAAGATAAAGGAGTTTGAGTAAAACAAATTATAGATCTAATGTCTAAATAGACTTTATGAGTTAAAGTACTCAAAAGTTTATAGATTATTTTTGCATTACTCATTGAATGACCCTCGTGGCTTTTTCGTATGCATTTCGTTTTTGACTCTATTCTCTTCTGTGCATACGAAATTGTATTTTGTTATCTTTTTTTGCATAAGAATCACAGCAAATTTTGTTGTTGTTGTTTACCACCTCTCACCTACTTCTTTCATCTCTTCTTTGTATTTTGTTTTTTTTCTTTTGCTGTTGGCATTTTTAATGAATTTGTCTTTTGTTTCTTCTTCTCTTTCTTACAGGTAAGCCTCCTCCCCCCCCTCTTGAAACCAACAATCATATCTACCACATCTAAAACTATGCACTTCTTTTGTAACGAATGATCTCCTCTCTGGTAATTTCTGTAAGTAACCGCATAAAAATCAACAACTTTTAACGACCACACAGACAGACAGATAGACAAACGGACATACATAACTTGAAGGCAGACAAAGATAAATGAAATCAAAGAAAAACGCACAAGATGAAAAGAAAATAGTTAAATAAAAAAGATTTCACTTTTACGCTTTAAAAAACCAAAAAAAAAAAAAAAATTAAACTTTGCCTACTAAATATACAGTACATTATGTACATACATACATACCTTTACATATGTACATACATTTGTATGTATGTATGTGACTCACAATTTTTTGCGTATGTAAGAAGAAGATATGTTTCAAATTTCTTAGTCTCAGCCTTTAAACTCACCTTAAAGGACAAATTTGGCTTAATTTAGTCGTTTTCTTGGATTTTTTAAACATTGTATTGCATACTTTAGGGAGCTATATGTGAAATTTAGACGGATAAGACCATCACGGAAGTCTGTACCAATCTAAAAACCAAAATATAAGTTTGCGGTGTTTTTAAAAGATCTGTTTTCTTTGGAAAGTTACACTTCGAGCACTTTCTAACCTAAATCAGTTGTATCTCAATTGAATTGCATATTTTAAAATGTCTTTGAAATACTCTTTGAAAAGTCAATGAATTTCGATCCGAAAGATGATCACAATTTCTATCAAAAATCAGCAGGGATATTTTTATGCAGATTCATAGACCTCAATCTAATTTTCCTGATTTTCAGGCAGCTTTTGAATCTCATTCTAAGGACATGACGTTTTAAAACACTCCAAGAATATACTGAAATTAAGGTTTAAACATATCAGAACAAATGCATCAAGAAATATAAGTACTCTAGGGACTTACTCACAAATAAATAAATCTGTTTCTGTCATAGAAGCCTTAAAAGTTTTGGCATAAGTGACTTAAAAAGGAAATGTGAAAGTTTTTTTAACAGAACTCAACGTGATGATTCTATTTTGAGGCCTCCTATTGGTTTAAAATATGATTATTTTCTAACTTGATTAAGCTAAACCTAACTTTTAAACTCTTTTCAAAATAAAATACAGATCAATAAACTGTATAATATAGTCACCATTACATATTCTAGAGTATTTCAAGAATATTGTAACCCAAATTTTGATCTAATTTTGCTTCTTGTAGACATTAGCAATGTCCCAGTTCCTTTCGATTTAAAAAAGACTTGAAAATTAAATGATTAAAATCTGAATTATACAAAGTCCAATAACATATGAATTCCCATGTATGATTCAAAATATTTTCTAAATTTACCCAAAATTCCATTTTTATAAAAAACAACTACAAAATGTAAGATTTTTGCCGTATTTGATTTTAAATATGGTTCTAAAATGAGTTAAAATTGATTAAAAGAAGATCTGGGTACAATTTGTTTACCTTATAAACTGCTTATTGCATACTTTTGGGGGCAAAGTTCTCCAATTACATAGCCCTATATTCGCCGATGTACATATATACATAAATACGTATGTATATGTATGTATGAAGATAAGTTTTAGTAAAAAGTAGAGGCCTATATTATATATACCCATTCATTTAAAACAATTTCTAAATGTTTCTGTAAAAAACTTCCATTAATTTTAGTTTGTCACTTTGAAAACTTGAAGAAAAGTATTTGGAATTTTAAATACTCATTTGATTGTTATTTGATTGTTTATTACCTCTCGAAAATGATCTGACAATTTGTGGCTTAGATTTGGGCTATTGGCCCTGTTTGTATGTCCCATAAGGGAGGGGGGATCCCCTCCTGTTGGCGGTTGGCTCCTTCTTTGTCTAGTCGGTGGTTGCTTGGCTTGGCTTGGCTTAGCTTTGGTGGCTTGGTGGTTGTGTCTTTGCGCAATGGTTTGGCATGTGCATGATGTGGATGGATGTGCATGTTTATGTGCATGACTCTCGAGTGCATTGTACAACAATTTGTGGCTAGTTGTTGTTGTTGTTGCTATTTGCTTTTCGGTTGGGTTGGGCATTCGTTTGGTCTGTGTATTATTTGTTGTTGTTTTGTTTTTTTTTTTACTATTATTATTATTAGTTTGTTTGTTTGCTAAGTGAAAAGCGTTGTTTCATCTTTCTTCTCTGTGTGTGTGTGTGTGTGTGTTTGTTGTGGTGGACAAGTCATTTTCACTTGCAGTTTTTAGTTTTAGTTGCTATTATGGTTAGGGTTCAACATGCTTTTTGCATGTGGGCAAAGAAAGCATAAAAGAAATACATTTCTTTTCAGTGTTAATGGCCAATACCAAATGACATGCAATTGAAAAGTAACTTTTAAACTAAGTTCATATCAATTGAATTCGATTTTTTCTTTCACCCAACAAAAACAACGCCCAATGCAAAATTGCCTAATATTTATTTTGTTTATGGGCAAATTTTTTCTTACAATAATAATAAGATGGATATAAATAAAAATGATAAAAGTAATAAATAGTGGTATAGTAGGTTTATATATATAACTGCAAAAACTTGGTAAAATATACAAAAACTCCTTTCACTTTTTTCGTGAATTCGTCGTGCAACGAAGCACCAGAATGTTTGCCACATTGCCACAGATACACAAAACATATACGGGTGAATGCTGCCGCAGCCGCAGCAGCAGCAGCAGCAGCAGCAAGGTGGCATTTCAAAGTTCCACTGACACACAGACACAGACCAACTAAAGCGCAACGAGCAACAACCAGTAAGCCAACAACCTCCATTGCCTTGCACCCCTTCTTCCCTCCACTCTCTTAAAAACCGAAACCGTCCGAAACTAGCCCCAAAACAACCGACCATATATTGCTGCTGTAGTTGGTAGTAACTGCAACTGCAACTACAACTAAAGCAGACAACAACCAACAGCAACCCGAAGATCCGCAATGAGAAAAACAAAAGAAAAAAACAAAACAAAACGTTGAACGAACTTTCAGTTGTTGCTGCTGCTGAGTGCCTCTTGGCTTTTGTTTTAAATCACTTGTGGATGTGAGATTAAGATGGGGATTGGGAGGTAAGAAGGCGACATGGAGGGGACACTCAAGAGGCAGATTAGTCCGACACCGCGCAGCAACAGCAGCTGAAAAATCAAAAAAACTGCCAACTTGTAGTTGCCTCTTTGTCTGTGTTCATTTCATTTCATTGATATTTAAATTGTAATTAAATGTTAACTGTAATTCCCTTCAAAGTATTTCAATAATTAGAAGAAATGGCACTAGAGAAAAAAGGTCATTTACCTAATTTGCAGTTTGACACTTGAACCCAAAAATAGAAGACTAAATATTCTGCTTTGAGAGAATTGCTTGGAAATCAAAATGTAATTAAATGTGAACTCAACTGTAATTCCCTGCGGACAGTAGAAATTTACTTCGGCAATTATAAAAAAAATGTTACAAAGAAAAAGGTCATTTACCTAATTTGCAGTTTGACACTTAAGACTAAAGTAACTACTTCTAACTAGAAGACTAAATATTTTTCATGCAAGATTTGCTTCGAATTCAACAATGTAATTAAATGTTAATCGTAATTACTTTCGAACAGCAAAAGCAATATATTTGAGTAATTCAAAGACAAAGTAAATAGAAAAAGGTAATTTACCTAATTTGCAGAACCTTAAATAGTTGCTTCGAATTCAAAATATTTAAAATGTAATTTAACGTTCAGAGTAATTCCCTTTGCACCCGTAGTATTTAGGTAATTAGAAAAACAATATATAGAAAATGTTGATTGAACCAAAGATTAGACATTTTGTCTGCGAGATTTGCTTCGAATTCAAAATATTTAAAATGTAATTAAATGTTTACAGTTATTCCCTTGGAACACTTAATATTTACGTAATTACCTAATTTGCACATTGACTCTTTGAACCTAAAGTACTTAGAAGATTAAACATTTTGCTTGTGAGATTTGATTTGAATTCAAAGTATTTAAAATATAATTAAATATTAACTCAACAGCAATTATTTTCGAACAGTAGTAATTTATTTGGGTAATTCTAAGAAATGTTTTAGAGAAAAGGTTAATTACCCAGTTTGCAGAACCGAAAATAGTTGAACTAAATATTTTTCTTGTTTCTAATTCAAATCTGAAGTGCATTACTAACAAAGTAATATGCTAGATCTTTAAAATTCTATAAGTCGAAAAAAAATAAAAAATATTTAAAGCCAAAGCCAACCAAATATGGTTTACTTACTCAAATGATGCTTATCCAACCGGAACAATTGTATCGCCAAGATACAAAACAAGCTCTAAGCACTAGAAATGTATGAGGATCAAAATGGGTGATTCAGGGGGATACGAGGGGGTAGAGGGTGAAGAAGTTCGAGGAGGCGGAGAACTATAATTGAAATCGAATTTCTATTTTTAATTGTGGTTGCCAGTGGCCACTCGACTGAAGCAGAAGAGCATCAGCAAGCATAGATTATTTATCGAGCAGCTCAAATAGCTCTCAAATTTTCGCATCCTCAATTAAAACAAAAAAAATTCAAGAGTGTGTTAAGTTAAAAATAAAACTGAAACCAAAGTGGGCTAAAAATCGTGTCTATATTTATGTGTGTGTGGGTTGATTTACTTATTTATTTACCTTTAGTTGGTTTTTGATATACTTTTTTTCAAACAAAATTACGTAATTCTTATATTTTAAATTTTTTTTGTTTTCTGTTTTTTGATTTTTAATTAGATGCAATTGTAGACAGGGCAAAGCAACCTTTGCCATTGCATAATTTTGGTTTAACAATTTTCGAATTTTTTTTCCCCCATTTTATTTCTTTCATTTCATTTTTTTAATGTCCACGTAGCTGAAATTTGGTCACGTTGCTGGCCAAAGAAAGTGAAATTACAAAATCAAAAGAAATAAAGTTATAAGCAAAAGAGTAAAAATAAAAAAAATGTAAAAGAAAATGAAATGAAATTTTGTGTGATCAGCAGAAAAAATATCAAATCAAATCAAATTCAAATTGTATGAATGAAATATTTTATATACTAGTTAAAAAATGTTTGATAGATTAAGTGCTGGATTTTATACTAGACAAACTCAATAGATTATATGCTGAATTATACTAGTCAACCCTTCGATAGATTAGGTGCTGGGTAGAGAGTAATACAGTGGGCGTCATTGAAAATCGTACACGATCGAAATAGTGTTGCAAAATTTAAAAAAAAATATATAAAAATCAGTATGGCGTTCACTTCTATTCACTTCTTCTTCTTTGAATTTAGAATTGTCTTTTTTTGCCTTTCTTGCTAAATTTATTACAGTTTTTCTTCTGAGCCAAGGCAGCGTATTTTTCTTTTTGGACCAATGTATCGCACTACTTTTTTGAATCGCCTTCACCGTTCTTTCCCTTACATTTCGCGCTTCTTTTAGGATTAAAAGACCTTTTTGCGTCATTTTATTAACATATCCGAGAATGTATTAGTGTTAAATAAAACTTGATCAATTTGCTGAATTAATTCACTTGTTATTCGAAGTTAGTCAATCTACTCATTTTGTTCACTAGGTCACTTTAGTAGTCAGTTGTTCACGTCTTTGCTCACTCGTTCATTTGCTTAGTTGTTCAGTTGCTCCGTAGCTCAGTATAATTATTCCAAGTTCTATTCTAACATATTCACTTGTTTATTTTTCATATTGTTTACTAGCGCACTTCAGTAGTCAGTTGTTCACCACTTCGCTCACTTGTTCATTTGCTTAGTTGTTCAGTTGCTTAGTTGTTCAATTGGCAAGTATAATCATTCCAAGTTCTATTTTGAAGCTGGTGGACAAAAACTAATAAGTAATCCAAAAAGAACATTTTTAAATCGTGCAGACGGTGTTTTTTAAACTAATGTTATAACTAACATTCAATTTAGAATTGTGTAGGACCACCTATCGTTTCTTTTAGTGCTCCAAATCCTTGTGGCATCAAATCGACCAAATTTTTGACATCAAGAGAATATGGGATGGAGTTTCGATTACTTTAGGACAATTGTAAAGCATTTATATCTCTCTTTGGGCTCATTGTCTGTAGATAGAGGTTAAAAGTAATCCTGAAACTCCAATATATTACAATAGATGTACGATTTTCAGTGGCAAACACTGTAGATTAGAATGAGATTCGAGGGACATGTGCACCTATCTATCTATATATAGACGGATTGTCTCCCAACGTAATGAATTGATTAGCATCAAATGCTGAATGATTAGCATCAAATGCAGAATGATTGATTCTGTTCATTGTCAAAGTCCTCTACTTGCAACATCCTCTTATTACACACACTTTAATGTATATATACACGTGGATTTTGCGATTTGAGTTTATTAACCCAATCCAATCTGAAAGCCCCAGATGTCATAAACCCTTTAATTGTATGTAGAGATTTTTTACCACATGCTCTTTAAAATAGATTAGAAGATGGCTAATCTTTACCTTTCTACTACTCTCACTTCACTTATCGCTGGACATGACCTGAGAGCTGATTGATTGATGGCTGATGATAAGTTGTCGTTGTTGTCGTTGTCGTCTGCTAAAAGTGCATGTCAGTTAGTACAATGTAATAAGAAATACTTACCTACATATTTCACAAATCTCTGTATATGTAAGCACAATTTGTATTTAATTTTTTATATTTTTTTGTTTGTCGTTGGTTATTTTTGAAAGCTGTTGCCGAGTCTGCATCTTCTTTTAAGTGTGTGAGTGTGTGTTTGTGTGTGTGGAGAGGGCAATAAACTTTTCGGTGACTTTTGCTCGTTTCAATCAAATGACTTTCAAGCTGCTGCTGCTGGCACACTTATAAAGCAATTATTTAAATCATAAATCAGTAATTTATATCTCTTGCTAAGGAGATTCTAAAGTGGGTATACATCTTTCTATATGTATGTATGACGAATCCGTAATGATTTTCCATCCATTTGTTGTTTTTCTCATTATAATTATTTATTTCGTTGCAACTGGGTATGGCAATTCCCATTAGACAATTGCTGCTGAATCATCTGAAAACAAGTACAAAGATCTCTGATTCTGATCTACACTACACCCCACCTTAAGCGGGGGGACCAACCTACATATTTATAGATACAATCATTCATATATAAATATTTCAAATATTTTTACCTATACGTAAAAAAAGAATTGCTGAATTGTCTGCCAAAAATCTATGCGGATGTGTGGCAAATGCAATTTGCACTTAGAGAGAGAGAGAGGAGGAGGAAATATGACAAAATTTTGTATCTATATCTGACCTTATTTTGCAATTTTTTTTAATATTTTAACAAAGAGACAACAACAAAAAACTGGCTATCACTTGTATAATCCTCATTCGAATCTGGCACAATTGCGCTTGACTTGACTTTGTCTATAGATACAGCTGGCTTTTTTTTTTCTAGTTTTTTGTTTGCGTTCTAAATGTCTCGCTTTTTATTTGGGAAATTCTTTCTTTTCTTTTATTTTTCTTATGTTGTGTTTTCTTAATATTTTGTTTTGTTCAGCTTGTTCTAAATATCTCAACACCTGTAAGATGGCATTCTATAACTTGATCAGTTCTTAAGTCATGTTCGAATAATATTTAAGTAATTGAGATGGCAAAATTCTTTAAGAGAATCTCAATTCTGTGAGAAAAGCTCCAAATTTAATTGATCTAGATTGAACATAAACATATAGTCAACAATTGAAATTCGGGTTAAGATCATGAAACTTTATATTTTTGTTGTTTTCTTTAGGTTGACAACAAACTAAATATTGATGATGTTTACTTATATGCTTAAATGCCATATGTCAGTCAAAAAGAAGATTTTTTTTAAGAATTTTAAAGATGTGGACTTTGGTATACCATTTCAGCAAGCATTTTTAATCATTTTTGAGTCCTTAAAGTTTTTCAGTCTGATATAAATGATCATAATTTTTATTGCTGATTAAAATGATCATAAATGAGCTCATTTTCTGATCACAAATGACACACTCTTCTTGAAGAGTCGATTATGAACCCTCGTTTTAATCAGTTTCCATTAGTGATGTAAATTTCAATATGTTTCGTAGGAGGGCAGAACTTCCTTCTCTTGGGGGCAGCTAAATGAATTCTTGGATCGATAAATGTCTAAGTTTATCGATGGTGTCAATGTTAATAATCGATGGTGTTTTGAAACATCGGGATAAAATATCGATACATCGATGTATGTCTGTTTTTTTACATCACTAGTTCCCATTCATAATTTAGTGATATTTTTATTATTTTGTGTTTTCTTTTTAAGTAAATCATCTTTTAAGCATATGAGGGTTCATTTTCGAGTCTTCTTTGTTATTTAAGTCATATTTTAATCATCAAAGAGACTCAACATAGACTTCTGACTCCTTTTTTCCAATTGCTAGGTGGGATGCAGCAAATTAAAGGAATATTAATATTAGTTTTGACATTTAAATGCATATTTAAATCCACTTTGAATGCTGTTGGTTTGTGAAAAGTGTAGTACTGCAAGTTGCTAACCGAAGTAGTTAACCGAAGCTTAACTAGGGTTGCCATAAGTATCGGGTTGACAGATACAGCACAGAATTGACATATCAACAAATGCTTTTGGGAATATGGAGTTGATACATCAGCCAAGAGCACAAATTCATTATCAAAAATGTTTGTTACTTGTCCTTATACCCCTGCAAAAAGCGATTAATATTAATTATTAGTCAGTTTGACTTTGTTAGGTTAATGTAGTTACTAACGACGAAGCCCAATTTGTTCAATATCTGATGGGAAGGACTGGCCAAACAGTGACTTTTCAATACCTTATCTTCTAACCTATCATAAATATTTGCTCAAAACAGTGACTTTTATTGATAACTTGCTTTTTTACTAAGCGATTTTCATATAAACTTATATATAATAGTTTACAATGCCAACTAATTAGTGTCCCAAATTTCATAAAAATCGGATGACTATATCGTACCATACAAACAATTGGTCGACAAATAATTTTGGTCAGAACCTTACCTAACTTAATATAACTTAACTTAATTTAACTTACTCGCTTTATTGTCTATAATTCTGTTATATTTGATAAAAATATCGGACAATTATATCATTTAAATAGTTATAAAAACGTACGATAAAATGGCAGTCTATAAGTTTAGCAATGCTCCAACTTCAGTTTGTACATAGGTAGACCTTTCTCGGAAATCCTATTTGTTTTTGTTCTAGCGCCTATTAAGGTAAGGAAAGATTACAAAAACAAATCTATCAAATGGCCTCTTGGGTTTTCAATGGAAAACCCATCAAAATTCCAAGTAACATATCCAAATTCATCTGACTTTTCTGATGATAATGATAATCTTGACAATTGTTAATCTATGTGTTTGATTCGCTTGGTTTGCATTCGTTTTTCCTCATTAGATACATTAGTTTGAATGCTTAATTCATGGCAGATGTTTCTCAGGAAGTAATTGATATGAGCAGCAGCAGCAGCAACAGTCAAAAGCCAAAAAGAACATTTGTGGCACGAAATCATTTATCAATTTTAATTACAAACTTTTATGACAATCAACAGCAATAACTACACACACAGAGAACACTGAAGTGGCAGCAAAAATATGTATGAATGTGTGTGAGACCAAAAACGAATAAATTTTTAAATTTGCCTTTCGAATTGATTGAGCGCCAAAGTGAGATAGATAGAACTTGTGCCCAAGGTCTAATGCTGCCGCATTCTAACGCACGTCTCAAGTATTTGTATCTCGACAATTTTTTAATTGCTTTTAAGGCAAATTTTTTCGCCATTAACTTTTCCAGTAGGTGGAATAGACATATAAACGGCCTACTCGCGGTGACTTCTGCTATCAACTTTACAGGTTTTCGTTTTTCTATTGATCCAAGAGAGGAGAAGAAGAGAGGGGGAAGCAAAGGTAGTTAAAAAACAAAAAAGATACTCATCATCGTTGTGTGGCAGCTACTACTACTAGATACTACTTGCTGTAATTATAAGTTGCATGATTCTGTATACAAGTCACGCTAGAAAACAATTTCAAAACAATATCACATTTTCCTACTTCATACACAGACAGACATACATACATTTAAAAATAAAATAAAAAAAAAAACAAAAAAAAAACAATTTGCAATTGAAAGTAACACTCTGCCCCGTCACTGTCTCGCTTTTTCTCTTCCAGCATATTGAGGTATCTAAATAGATGTTTATCTAGCGACTTAAATCGCCTAATTGAATTTAGTTGGTGGTACAAAAAAATAGAAATAAAACAAACAAATAAAAACCAACAACAAAAAAGCCACATAAATGTAGCAAAACTTTAAGTTTACTTCCGCTTAAACTAATGTTTTCAGTTTACACTTTGTTTTTTTTTCCCAATTCTAATGTTTGGGAAGACGAATTTTGGTGTACCCCTTAGAAAGGTATTCAATGGAAAAGAAAAAGTATAGGAAAGTTCAAAAACTTTTTAGTTAAATCTTGTTGTGACTCCTCTCCTGTAGATAAATTAAAGTATTGACGGATTTTTATACTTTTTGAGTAAAATTTACTAGATTGTTGTTAATAAAATTGTTTTTAATAAAACATTCTCGACATTTTCAGAAATATTCGTTGAAAGAAACACTGGAAAAACTAAACTACTTGTAAAGGAATCAAATAGACAAATTTATTTCAAATCAAATAGAGTTTTCAGGAAGAAGTCTGACGTGTTCTTGCTTCCGAATCGTATTCGTTAACGCAAATCTTTAGCAATTCTGCAACGTTTTCAAAGTTCCTGTTCTAAATTTCGAGTAAAATATGTCAATCGTTTTCGCTTTCGAAACTAAGTTTGGAACTTTTTTACGATGCCGGCCGAGTTCTATAATTGTTTAGGTATAAATTTGTTTTTGATTACAAATATTGATTAAAAAGTAACAGACGTTTTTTTTGTTTTTAAAATAATTCGATTTTAGTTTTAACAAATGAAATTTATTTTTAGAATATTTGAATTAATTTGTCGTTTAATTGGCAACCATAAAAATTGAGATTTCGATTAAAGTTTGAAAATGAGAGCCAGGTCGATTTCATTTCGATTGTTGACGTTTTCCCAGTCAATTCTCGGCATTGGTTTTTAAGAATTATTTTTGTAAGTTAATAAAAGTATCAAATTTCTTGACTTATGACTAATATTGTTCTTAAGTCAAGAAATTATGTTATGACTAATATTGTTCTTAACATATTGAAGATTAGTAGAAATTTTAATGTGGAGGTTTAATGTAAATGGCTTAGGGACTTATTAATCTTCTCCCTAAGCCTTTTACATTAAACCTCCACATTAAATTTTCTACTAATCTTCAATATGTTAAGAACAATATTAGTCACTTTTCACTGACTAAAAATGATTTAAAAACCGAGAAATTCGACTTGGAATCAAATAAGTCTTCATCTCAAATATACAACAGAATCAGTTGGAGTCGCTAACTAAATAAGGTCTAAGTAGTTATATGTATCAATCCTTGGACAGCTATGAAAATTGACATTGATTTTGTACTCATAATTGCCACTCGTACGGGGATTTTTACAGTTTTAGGCCTAGATAAAAGATGTGTATATGTATATTTATATTGATACAAGTTAGAAAAACAGATGTCTAAATAAAATATACACCCTTAATAAAATGTGGGGTAAATATGAAAAATAATTTACATAATATGTGCACAAATGCCACAAAATGTTTGCCCATATAAATAATATAATAAATTTCCGCCACTGAGTTACCCACAGAAGAACACAGACAATGAAAAATATATATATATAACAAAAGACAACAAAAATGTATTATCTTTTTAAATAAAGAAGTGAAGATCTTTGTCAACAATTAACGTTAACGGATACAAGAATTAAGTTGTGGTTTCCGTTTAAGTTATAAATACCTAGAAAAAGATATCTGATACTTATTTGCTTTATGGATTTCCCTATCTAAGAGATAAAAAACTACTTGATATATAGTATAGAGAGCCATCAGATACTATACCAGATACTATACAAAGCCATCAGATACAGATAGTATCTGTTAATAAAAAGCGATTTATAAGTTTATACTTTTTTTTGATGTTTATCAACATTTTTTGATTAACCATTTTTTGTGGGTAATTTCAATTTCCAAGTGCAATCTAATTTCGGTTTATTTTTTTTATGTTTTAATTTTATTTGTTGGCTGACTTAATGACTTTAATGTCTATTAACTAAATCACTTTTATTTTTTGGTATCAATTGAGGGCAAAACTTTCTATTTTCGTTTGTATACCCCTTCCACCCTCACCCTTGCCGACAAAAGATTCAATTAGATTGTTGATTAACAATTTTTTTTTGCTCAGTGCTAATAATTTAATTCTGTGTATATATATATAAATAATTGCTGAGGGCAAAACACGTGTTTTGAATTTAAGTAAATTACGTGAAATATATATACTATATAATACAGCAGATTTATATATATAGATATATTGCACTTGGGTCTAAGGATTATATAATATCTAAAGCTAAACATAGACGCAAAATGTAAAGTAATTTAATTATTCAAAATCGAACAAAGAGAAAGACAAAAACTAAAATTGAAAGCAACAGGTGGGGGGTGGGGGTTAAAAAAATCAATAGGTATAATTGATTTCTGAGTTTCTACAAACAACAATTTTCATTGAATTCTTAGTGGCACTTTCATTTTTGTTTCTTTCTTGTATTTCGTGATATGTGAAACTATGCCAAAATCGCAAGTGAATCTCTGTCTTGACTGGTTTTGAAATTGGATTTGGAATTGAAAATGTCGGTCGAACCGGTTTTATATTTGGTTATCATTCCGTTTTTTTTGTGCTGCTTGGCATAACAATTAGTTTTGTTATTGTACATTTGCATTTTGTGTGTGTTGTGTGTGTGTGTGTGTGTGTGTGTGTGTGAGGCTTTTGCTATATAGAATATTTGTCCCAGACTTTCATTGGAATTCCAATATTTTACTTATTAACATTAGGAGCTATGCTTACAAATTGTGTGTGTGATATGGTTATAGATACGTTAAGGCATTTGCAATCTGCTTTAATTGGGTCAGGGTCGGTCTGACTGTCTTATTGTCTGTTGTGTCTGAGTGTTGCCAAAGCCAAGCCACACCATCATCGTCATCATCATCATCATCATCAGCATTAGCAACATCTAACACCAGCAACAACAACAATGACATTAATAATAATAATGGCAACAAGCTCTAACTCCACTCAAACTACTACTACTCCTCCCTTATTCTCCCCTTCTCATTATCTCTCTTTACCTCTTTACAACAAACTCAAACAATATATTTATGATTTCTTCTCATTTTAAGACACTTTAACCAATTATAAGGTACATTGGCAATAGCTTTCAGGAGGCATGATCTTGATCAAAAGCCAAAATTTTAAGGTGAAAAATCGGAATTTGAGTTTTCTTAGAGAATTTTCTTAGAAAATATGGGAAGTAATGGAAAATCTCCCAAAGGAATTTCAGAGTAGTGTTTTGGAAGATCTAATGAACGAATTAGAAAATGTTTGGTGAAAAAAGGCGATGCCAGACTTTTGTAATCTTCAATTGACCTTATTAGGCCAAACTACACTTTTGACCAAACTAATGGGTGTGAGACAGAGAATTTGAAAACTGTTCACATCATGTACATATGTATATTGCCTTATTCTTATTAACAATAACAAAAAGATATGGATAAAATATATGTAGTTAAAAGGTTAATCGTTAAATTTCACTAAATTTTAAAATTAAAAGCTGAAGAACGACTCATATAATGTAAATAAAACTCAGAATTTAAATGGAAAAAATATAAAAAATTTCGTTGGCAAATTCTACGCTCCAAAAGTTGATTCTCAAAGATATTCTGACCAGTTTCAGTTAAAAAAGTTCAATTTTGGGATATGAAAATTACCCTCATTAGAGCTTTTAACCCATTTTGAACCTATTTTATGATCCAAAATTACCATTTTAAAAAATAAACCATTCTGCCTGTTTTAGTTTGGGAAGAAACGGGTTCGAAAACTGGATTTGAAAGTTTATTCAATGTATTTTTTGTATAATTAACTAGTACTTCCCTTTGATTGAAATATAGTCAAATAAAATACAGAATTTTTGAAAACATACAAAACTTGCTCTTGGAAAAGTCGAACAATGTTCCAAAATGAGTAAACTCCCAGTTAGTAGTGTGTATAAAAGTCAGTCTGGGCTCATAATTTTCAACATATTTCTTGAATCATTTGTTTTGTTTTTTTTTTTTTTTAGTTTTTTCTTTACGCTTGTTTACTGCCTCATAGTGCAGTGCAATGTGTTTTTTTTTTTTTTTTGGTTTTGTTTTTGTTTTTCTTGTGATAGTTGTATCTGCAAGATACATTAACGCTTGCCTCAACATTATTTCTTTGTGTGGTGTTTTTTTTTTTTGGCAAAACCACATTAATCTTTTTCAACCTTTCAAACTTTGTTGCGTTACTTTTGTCCGTTTTGATTATAACATTGAACGAAAAATCAAAGAAAAAGGCAAACCAAAAAAAAACACACAAAATGAAATCAAAAATCACGTTCTCAACAACAATCAATATAACGGTAACGATATTGAAAAAAAATATATAAAAAATTTCATTAATTAAAGAAAAAAAAAACGAATTGATACCAAAAAATGTATATGTAAAAAATAAAATAAAGGCCAATGTATTCATCAATAATTATTTAAATGAGCTTTAACAGAAAAAATAAACGAATTATACAAGTATATAAATATATAAAAATTATATAGGCATATAGACATTTAAATAAGAGATAATGAGTTGCTAGGCCAGTCAGAAATAAATATATATATTACGTATATATTAAGCTATTTTTGGTTTTTGCTAAGAAATGCAGATTCAAAAACAAAATTCTGTCAGCTGGAGATACTGCCATTGCACTCTAAAGGAGGTGATTGGAAGAGGGCGAGTGAGGATGGGGGTGGGGGCGGCTTCGACCGACTAACCTAAGCAAAAGTAAAGCCGACGACCATCAGAATAAACTAGCCTAGCTAGCTAAAGCAGTTCGCCCTTCTAAAAAAGCTCACTTGAGCTCACTCATTGGCTCTCCTCTCTGTACCACTCAATTCACTTGTTTCGCCTTCTCTCTCGCTCGCTATCTGTATGTGTGTATGTCGCATAGCATTCCACTCAACAGCCTTGTGACGTCAGCGGCTGCTTTGCAAGCTTTTATGGAACTCTCGCGAATGCTCGAGTTCGACTCATTCGCTCGAGTTCGATGTTGCAAGTTTGACGTTTGATGCTATTTTTTTTTCATTTCAATTTTGAACGCGCAGCGCAACGGACCTCAAAACTAACAGCTCCCTGACGCGTAAAAGAGAAAAAGAAGAAAAAAATACAAATAAAAATTAAAGATATAAAAGCAAAGAAGTCCAAGTGAAAAGTGTGCAGTGCATTTTTTTGGCATACGCTAAATTAGTTAACACGCAAACACGCACAAGTAAAACAAAAAAAAACGAAAAAAAAATATTTGTTTAAATATATAAATTAATTCGTGTTGAGTGTGCAACAAGAAGCAAGTGTTGTGCGTGTGTGTTTTACAGTGTGTGTGTGAGAGAGTGTAACGTTAGTCCCAGCTGCCTTCATGGTAATGCTGCGGTGCTAAAAGAAAAAACAAAAAAAAAACTAAAAGTAACTAACTGTTACCATATTTGTGTAACGTTAGTTAGTTAGTTAGTTGCTTGCTTGGTCTAAAACTAACTTAATAAACACAACAACAACACTTTGTGTCTCTCTCTCGGTACGTTGAAAGAAAAAGAAAAAAATACATACTTATACATATATGTATGTATGTTTGTATGTGTGTATATAGATACTTGCCATATATTTCAAGCCAGAGTTTTGCCAAAGACTTTCTGCCCAAACTGAAAAGATTGTAGTTGCTGTTGTTGTTGTTGTTGCTGCTATTGCTGTGACTGCGATTTTCACTTTTATTTGAGACCAGTCTGTCTAGGCCACACACAGATATACACACACACACAGGCGCAGCCACAGCCAATACACCTGTTTGCCGATATTTCTTATGTCTGTGTGTTTGTCTGTGTGTGTGCAACCACAATTATACAGTTATAATCATGTTGAGAAAAGTTAATGAAGTTTACATTACATTTTTTTTTGTGAAAATTGATAAAAACTATAAAAGATTGAAAAAATTTAACAATAATTGCGAAATTCTTAAATGAAAACAAAAAAAAAACTTGTTGACGGTGGAACAAACAAATTTGCCAAAGTTCAGCAAATATTATATAAAAAAAAAAAAAATGGGGAAAAAAAATTGGTTTCTATAACTTTGTTGTTGCTGTGGAGAAAGATAAGAAAGTTTGTGGGTCTGAGGGAACAAAAAAAGTGTTAAATACTATAATAAAATGTGTTAATAGGTATTATGACATGTCACACAAACACACACACACAGACAGAGAAAGTGTAAAACAAAAAACCCAAAAATAACATAAAAAGACCATTATTTAATGGCAATTGGAAATTAGCTAATTGGCATATACTACTAAATAGATAAATGCTCTGAACAGATTCTAAACAGATACTAGACACAAAAGTTCATATTAATTAGTTTATAGCATTTTATATAAGACAAGAAAGGAAGAAACCAACCCCAGACAGTTGCTAAATACATATATGAAATTTTATAATAATTTGAAGTATAACAAATGTGTGTGATAAATGTTAAAAATTCACTATTTGTTTTGGTTTTTTCAATGAATCATGTTAAATAGTTTAAGATAATGACCGAAATTTTTGAAATTATTATGGAATTTTAGGCAAAAGTGAAATATTAATACAAAATAGTGCTGATTGTGATATTTTGGGATAATTTTGATTTATTGGGACAGATTTTTGCTATTTTAAATGGTATTTTTAACCCATTTTTGGGTTTTTATTCAACATTTTGCATGTTAAACAATTTAAGAATCGAAATTCTTGTAATGTTTGTGGAACTAAAAGCAAAAGTGAAATATTAGTGGAAAATAGTTGAATGTAATAATTTTGATTTATTGGGAAATTTTTTATATTTTAAATGGGATTTACCCTATTTCAGGTTAATCAGATTTTTATGTTTTTAAAAATTATACTAAAGGGAAGTTTAGTTTAATTTGACTAAATTGACTTTTAAGATAAAATACTAAATTTATCAGAATTTTAATTTTTTTAAACGTTTATGTGGGGGTTTTAAAAATATCTTAATTTAAGACCACATTTCATATAAAAAATGTTGAATATTATCAACATTATTAAATTTAATTTTAAAGTGTTACTTAATAAGAATCTTAAATCTTAAACTGTAATTTATTTGTTTAAGATTTAAGATTGTTATTAAATAAATTGTCGAATAAATTTTTAAATCGACTTTTTGAACAGTCAATTTCGCTCAAACTAAAAAAAGATGTAGTTTTTTTTAATTAATTTTAAATTGTTATTTAATAGATAATCTTAAACGAATAAATTCTATCGAATAAAAACCTTCAAATAGACTTTTCTCAAAATAAAATAGGTAAATTTTTAATTTTTTTTGCTAATTACCATAAAAAAGTCAGGTTAAAATCAACAAAATTTTCAGCCCGGTTAAAATTCAATATTTGTGGGGTGATATTGAATGATATTCGGAAATTTATCGCATTTAATTGGGAATTATTTGTTTTAAATGTGACTAAAAAACATTTGAAAAATTTTTTTTAAAAGAAACTTCAAAACGTTTTAGTATTTCACTTAGATAAAAAAGGATCCAAATTTCAATATTTAAGTGAAATTTTGACAAATTATCGCATCTAATGGGAAATTGTTTGTTTTTAAAAAGAGACATAAAAACGTTTTAGTTTTAAAATAAGAGGGCGAAAAAAGTTTTTTAAATTTTGACAAATATTTCAAATTCTATTATTGTTTTGTTATTGTTGCTGCTTTTAGTATATAATTTGGAATTTGTTTTTATTATTATTTTTTGTTTTGTGTGTCTGTGTGGCATAATTCAAGGGCAGCTGGGAATTGCCAATGCAATAACAATTATAATATGTATATTTGTTGGCGCTGCTCAATGAGTAAGTCCGCCAGTCTGCGTGTGTGTGTGTGTGTGTGTGTACGTCAATAGCAATTAATAAATAAATAATTGTCTGGCAGAAAAAAAAGAACACACAAATGCAACAACAACAAAAACAACTACCTCAACCTAACAAAAGGCAAAAAAAAAAACAGTAACTTTAACTGCAACTGCAGCAGGCAGCAGCATCAACCTAACCGCCGCCACCCTGTGAACTAAGCCACGCGGCAGTTCACAGTTCCACCCCACCCCACCCCACTCTCTGCCCCCACCTGCCCAGCACTAACCTACAAAGAATGCGCTTGTACTTATATTTATTTTTTTATTGCTCAAGCGTAAATTAAGTCATTCAAGTCTTAAGTTTCATGCAAATCTCGTTGTTTAAGCTTTTAGTGTGAATCATCAGCCAAAAACAACAACAACAAACATTTATATATGTATTATCGTTGTCATTATCATCATCCATCGTCATAATCTTGTCATTCTTGTCAGTAACAACAACAAACAAAAAAACATTTCATTTCCCTTTTCAAATGGAGAAAATTTAGAGAACAGAGCACAGCGAGAGAGAGAGGGAGGAGGGACAGATCGAGAAGAGATAGAAAAAATAATAAGTTAAATTTTTTGATAAACTCACTTAAATTAAAAAAAATAAAGCAAGCACTAGATTAGAAAACGAATAGACTTTTTAATACCCTGCCTACAGTCGATTTATATCAAAGTGCCTGATAGAATTTAATTTGTCCCTGGATCGAGTGTAGAAAACAAGGGGAAATTCCTTTTTCCTGATGCGATATTATACCTCAAAGAAATCTCAAAAAAATCCCATATGTAGGATCGATTTCTCCCCCTAAAATAAGAGATTGATATCAGCTAAAATTCAAATGGAATTTTTTGGAATTTATATTATGTATTTTTAAATTTCTATTTCTAAGATTTTCCGATTTTCCCTACTTAAAATTTATTGTTAGATCCAAGATATGCCACTTAACAAATTTTAACCAGTAAATATTCCCCTCCTCCCACAATACGGAGTTTTAAACCAACAAACCAAAAAAAAAATAAGCTTGGTAACCCATTGAGTTCAACAGAGCCATAAGGGGACTTAGAAAATATTTCCGGAAACGATGTTCCTTTAGAAATTTATGAAATTTTTGACATTTTCTATAATTTTCGACGGGGGAATTCTGTCAGTTGGAAAACTTATCGAATATTTCACGATTACTTCGAAAGAGTTTAGATTTCAATAGCTATATTATATTTATTATCCCTAGGTTCTAGAACTATAGAATATTAATTTTTAAATATTAATAAATTGAATGATAATCTTAATATACTTTTTGGGCAATAAACATCTTGCCCACAGGGTATTAAAAGTAAAAATAAAATAAAAAAAAAACAATAAAAATAAAGATACGGAGTACAGAACCTAAAGGCGATATAATAGAGCGTTTCTAATGTATATATATATTTTTTTGTATACTAAGTGGGAGTGTGTATATGTGTGTGTGAGAGAGAGTAAAAGGCCCACGGTTAAAAAGAAGAAATAATAGAATAGAAAAAGGCATAGAGAAACAGAAGAAGAGGGACTATTCAGTTGTAGGTGGTGGATAAAGGCGTATTGATGGGTAGAAGGGAGGGGGAAGGGAGGGTAACCCACGCCGGCGACGAATATTTACGATAACAACGCGGAAATTTCTACATTCCCCTACAACAACAACAAGAAAAAATAACAACCAAACCAATACACACACACACACAGACACCCAAAAAACATATCAACGAACCGCACAGCCAAAAAAGAAAAAACAACAAAATGTGCATATATATATTATATATATAAGTATATATACCATAAGTTATATAGTCGGTCGGTTTGCGGGTTTATTTTGCTTGTTGTTGGGGGGCATCAACAACGAGAGAGAGAATGAAAATTAGCCGTGCCAATAATATAAAAACATTTGAAAAATAGCCCCAGAATGATATGGTTAAATGCGTAGGCCGATCTCGGGCCGGGCCGGGCCGGCCGACTGACTACTATAGTCATTCACATCGTCGTCCGATCGACCGACGACGACGACGACAACAACAAAATATTTAGCAAATTTAAAGCAAATTAATTAATTAAAAGAAGCCCCGGGGCGGCAGCATTATTTGGCATTGGCTCAATAAAAATGGCAAAACAGCGAAATAAATAAATAAATAAAAGCAATGACAATGCTGATGGGCAATAATAACAACAACAACAACATAGGCAAAACAAAAAAAGACATTAACTAGAAGAAGAAAAAAACATAGTGCATAAAATTAAACGACAACAGAAAACAGAAAACATTGTTAAATCATCTTGGAGATATCAGAAGAGATAGAGTGAGAGAGAGAGAGAGAGATGTCAGGGAGAAGAGAAAGGGGAAACGATATGTTAATCTTGAGACATCTTAAAACAAATTCTTAAGCAAAAGATCATTGAAAGAGTGAATCTCGATCTATTGAATTTGAAATAGAAACAGAATGGCAACAAATCATTTTGTTCTGCTTTATACAATGGCGGATCTAGTTCATTATTGGAGAAATTTGGGCATTATGGAGGGGAAATATTTCTTGAAATATCAGCATTTCTAGAGATACAATTTCTGTTTTGGGGGAGTGAATTTCCCTTTCCTGAGGATGCTTCACCTTTGATGTAAGCGATTAGCCTTGTTTTATAGGAAAGATTTAGAAATTTGGTATTACATTTCATTGATGAAGTATTCGACATCATCAAAATGCACCATTTTGGCTCATAAACAAAACATTTTAAATTTAAAAAATAATATATCCTAGTTATTTGATAAGATAAATTTCAAAAGAGATTGAAATCCATTAATAATTTCGAGAGGAAGGAATAGAGACAATTTCTCAGATATTTTCGTTTGTTACGATTCAATTTAAGTCAATTCTCTGTGAAAAAGGATATTGAAATGATATAAAATCTAGTTTTCTTAATGTGGTTTCATTTTGTTTGATAAAAGAATTAAGTTTATTCTAGAGAGTAGAAAAACTAGTTAAATTCTAACAATATATTCTAGAAGAATCAATAGAACCACCTTTTGGGATCTATTATTATTATTATTATTATTATTTAATTGTAAAAAAGAATTAATTCTATGTTAGAATGAGATTGTGAAGCCAGAGCAACAAAGGCCTTCAGATGCCTTTTGGGATCTACTTAGATTAATTTGTAGTCAATTCTTCGTGTATGCAATATTGGAAAAGATAATGGAACTAGTTCTGTTTATGTAGTTTCGTTTTGTGGTTTTATTTCGTTTGTTGTCATGACAATTGATAAGAGAATTACATCTTTTCTAGAATATATGCAGAATGAAATAAATTTTTGAGATTTCTATCTAACAGGATTAGTTTTTAGTCAATTTGTCAGTGTGTATAATGTCCAAAAGGATAATGGAGCTTTTACTTTTGTTATGGTCTTCTAGATTCTAGAAGAAAGAATAGGATGCATGAAAGGATTAAAGGGTTGCTTAGTTCTAAGGGTCTCTACGCTCCTCAAAATAAAAGTATTTCAAATAATTTGTATCTTTTTCCGGCATTTTATGACCAGAACTAGTGAAAAATCCTCGTGCTAACGAAATGCCTTGAAAATTACTGAATAAATCTACATATTCATGGAAATAAATGCACCTTTTTGAGATCTTTCCGTCTGTTGGGTTTTACCTTCAGTGAATTCTCAGAGAATGTCTAAAAAGAATAATGGACCTAGTTCGTTTTTTTAGAAGTTTTAATGAAATCACTTTCCATATTCCATAAAAGAAAAACTTTAAATGTTGACAATTCAAAATCAATCAATCATATTACCATAGTAAAGTCTCTAATTTGAATTTAGTTTCAAATATTAATTTGTGATTTTCTTCTTTTTCTCTCAATCTCTTGTAGTGCGGGACACTAGACGGAGCCGAACCGTTATATCATCAGCAACGCAGCAACAGAATGGACGTGTATCAGATCGATGATGGTTTCCATTCAGATGGTGGCACCGAAACGCCGCCACCATCTCCAAGTTCTGGATCATCGATTGCCTCGACATCGGATCATGGCTCACTGGAGAGTGTCGATACGGGAGGAACACAGCGTCTGGCCGTCTTATCGTTCGAGCAGGTGCGAAAATTGCATAATGTGATGGACGAAAAGGTGGCCATACATGGCCGTGGCAATTTCCCCACCCTCGAGGTGACATTGAAGGATCTGGTGAATTTGGTGCGTCGCAAATTGGAAGCTGAGGTGAATGCCGGCGGCGCTGGTGTCTTAGTCAAGGACATACGATTGAATGGTGGAGCAGCTAGTCATGTTTTAGCCAGCGAGGATCAGCCATATAATGATTTGGATTTGATATTTGCCATCGAGTTGAGTTCGCCGCGTGTCTTTGATCGTGTTAAGACAGCGGTATTGAATACTCTGCTCGATCTGATGCCCGAGGGTGTGTGCAAGCGTCGGATTTACACGTGCTCGATCAAGGAGGCCTATGTGGGTAAAATGGTTAAGGTGAATAATAATAATGATGGTGATCGTTGGTCCTTAATCTCGTTGGGCAATTCACCGGGTCACAAGAATGTTGAATTGAAATTTGTCGATACAATGCGTCGTCAATTTGAATTCTCTGTCGATTCATTCCAAATTGTACTCGATTCGTTGTTACTATTCTATGATTGTGCCGCCTTGCCCATATCGGAGAATTTCTATCCCACTGTTGTGGGTGAATCTGTCTATGGGGATTTCCAGGAGGCTCTATATCATTTGCAAAAGAAATTGATCTCAACACGCCAGCCCGAAGAGATCCGGGGCGGTGGTCTGCTCAAGTATTGTAATCTTCTAGTGCGCAATTACAAGGCTGTCGATTCGCAATTGATCAAGACCCTAGAGCGTTATATGTGTTCGCGTTTCTTTATTGATTTCCCCGACATAAATACACAGACCACAAAGCTGGAGGCATATTTGCGTAATCATTTCTGGGGTGTGGACGAGGAGCCGCTACAGTATCAATATCTGATGCATTTACGTGAAGTTGTCGAAATGTCAACAGTCTGTCTAATGGGACACGAGCGACGACAGACATTGCATCTGATACAATCGCTGGCCGCCCAGGTACTATATCATAAGCAAGAGAAACAGCAACAGCAACATCAGCAGCAACAACAGCAACATCAACAACGTCATCAGTTCCTGGATCCTTCACAGCAGCAGCAGCAACAACAGCAGCAACAGTCTCAACAACAGGGAGCAACACAAACAATCTATGTGCAACAAGCTGCCTGTTGTCCCACAAATAGTTCAACAAATGAACAAAATGTTGGTACAACAACATCGACCCAGCCTGGAAATGCGCCGCCACCGCAAGCTATACAGATACAGGCGGGTCCGCCGGGTCTAATATATGCCAATGGCGTTTACTATGCACCTGTGATTCCCAGCACCATTTGCACCTGCAATTCTACCTGGTTGAGTACGTGATTGATTGAGGAACAGCAGCAACAACAACAACAACAGCAACAGCAACATCAAAATCAACACCAACATCATCTACAGCAGCAGCAGCAACAACAATCAACACTCAAATTAAGCAACACCAGCAGGAATCATTCAGAAACACAAAAAAACCAACACCAACACACAAAGAAGAAGCAACAAATGAAAATTGAAGCAACATCAAGTAGCAACAACAACAACAAGAGAGTTGGAATCGAAGAGGAGGGCCATTTGGTCTTATTGCCACAACAGATGCCCGTCGATGTGCCTGTCTATAGCCAAAATAATTGGTCCTGGAGTCTATATAAAGGACAATATGCCTATTTCTATCCACAAGATGGTAGCGAGCCGCAACTATTGCTCCTGGGCAAGGACTCTTATTTGAATGTGACCGAACAGCAACAACAAAGGCTCTAAACTAACTGTTTGAAGACAACAGCAGCGGCTTTTTACCCCGCCCACCCAACCAGTCACCCTCTCATCCACCCACTACTTACTACTTTTCACTGTTTTTTGATTGATTTCGCAAATTTCGCAATTTCGGATTTCATGATTTGAACACACACACACAGAGACACGCTCACACACTCACATTTTGTTTAAAGTTTCAAATTTAGACTGAAAGCCGCTCTGTTAGTTTTGAGTTTTTGTAAAAAGAAGAGAAAATTTTGAGGAAAAATTTTTGGTAAATTAAGTCCGAGAAAAAAATCCTATGCAATAGAAAATGTAATTAAGGGCAAAAAAAAAACAATCGTAAAAAACTCAAAACACAAAAAAAACTAAAAAAAAAAAAACAACCCCCCCCAAAAAAAAAATGTTTGGCTCTCTTTTTATTTTAAACAAACTATCTAATTGTATACCATTTAATTATTATTATATTCACTTAAACAAATACACCACCACCACCCTCTACCCCTCACCATGCCCTCCGAGGATAAAAAAAAACAAATTTACTTTGTAAGACCCAAAAAAATCACAAAAAAAACTAAAACAGGAATTAATTGTATGCTCTGCTTTTACCAATTCAATTTTCATTTCCCTTCACTTTTTCCTCTTCTTTTTCTTCTTTTTTTGTGTAAAACTAATAATAAAAACAAAACAAAAACAAAAACTAATAACAATTATAATACCTAAAATGATATATATATATACATATAAAAGAAATAAAAACACCAATAGGAAAAAGAAAGAAAGAAAAAGAAAAACCTACAAAAAGAAAAACAAGAATTCCTTTTTTATATGCAGTTGGCGTGTTGAATTTGTTTTCATTTTTAACAATTTACTATTTTTTTTTGAAAATAAATGAAAAATAATGCTGATTTATATATATATATATATATATGTAGAGAGAGAATGACAGTGTAGTAGATAATTTTGCAGAAATGGTTAAAAATATGTAAATATTAGTCAAAGAAAAAGAAAAACTACAAAAATTATATATATATATATATATAAATGAAACGATTTTGTACAATCAAACTTAAGGTTTAAATCTCAGCTCACAAAAAAGGAAAAAAAAAAGAAAAATCTCTAAAAAAAATGAAATGGAAAATTGTTAAACAAAAAAAACTCTGCTGGGTGATAATTTATGATTGTTAAAGCAAAAAAAACAAAAAACTGATATACATATAAAATAAATATATGCATATTAAACACGATATATAGAAGATATATATATATATTAAACGTTACTTCAACCTAAAAACTAAGAAAGACAGAAGAAACAAAAAAAAATAGTTCTTCAGTTTGCATTCGAGGGAAAAACCTTAAAGATTCCCTCTTCAAGATGATGATGATGATGACAAAAGAAATGGAAACCCTCCTCCTCCACCCCCCTCAACAACCACACACACACACACACACACGTTTTGTTTCTCTAATAATTTTACAATTTTTTGAATTTATGTATTAACTTTTAGTGTGACATAATGAAATGTATGTATGAATTATATATGTATATGTAATTTTGTGTATGTGTGTATGTGTATTCCAATTGCAACATTTTTACTTAGTGCAAATGCAAAAACCAAAAAAAAAACAAAAAAAATAAACAAAAAATAACAAAAAACAAAAATTACACACAAAAAAAAAAGTAGGGGAGAAATTAAATAAAAATTTGGTTTGCAAATGAAACGATTTTTTTTATACATACGCATATATATATATATATATATATATATATATATATATACCTATATATACCTATATAGCTGTATTCTTAGCTTTTAAGTCAGAGTTTGGATAAATCAAAAGAAAAATCGAAGCAAAAGTTAAAGAAGAAAAACAAAAACAATGGAAATACATTTAGCAAGTAATTTTTACAGATATATGAACCTCTACTACCCCCCAGACCGCCCCCCCTCAACCCTCCTCCTTACTCCCCCCCACAAACAACCCCCCTCCCCCTTACAGATAAAGCAAATAATCATGATTATATATATATATAAATGGAGAAGATGAAAGGCAAATCAATCAACCCTGCATTGAGATTTGTATATAATATATACTTAATAATGTATATCTAATTATTATACGACCCACTACACACACACACACACACATACACCAACACACACACCTCCAACTACACACACACACCCAAATATATATATACAACTTACTTACATATTACATTATACGAGAAATATATATATATATACATAAATAAATAATAATAATAATAATAATAATAATAAATTGTAATTGTATCTGTATCTTATATATATATATTACCTACCATATACATATTACTTCTGTGCGCTTCTTGCGATCTAAGGAATTTCAATAAAAACAAACAAAAAATACCTAAAAAGTATAAAACCCACGAAAAATACAAAAAAAGAAAAATATATACAAAAAACAAAAAAAATATAAACAATTATTGTTTTCATTTGCATCACTTTGATGATTCAATTAGAATTGGGAATGGATAGGTAAATCTTTATGATTCATATATCCAAGTTGAGAGATCAATCGATTTTGAAGCTAATTCGATTGTATTCAATATTTCTATTCATTAATTATTAAACTAGGTACTTTTTTTTTAATGCGAATTCCAAATGGATTGCAATAACTGAATGCAAGGACTCTAGCTGCGCTCAAGGATGATATTTTTTAAGAAATTGCCGCCATATACAGCGAAGCATTGGCTACTACGACTGAAAACGCCCAGAAGAGATCACATTTGGTAGCGAAGACCAGAAGGTGGCCCCTTGTTTCATATCGATAATGAACAATGAATACAAAATAAATCTCTTTGGTGTTATACATATATGCATCAGTTATTACCACTACATTTCATATATATTAAACAGAAAATATTTGTAGCACCCACACAAATTCCTAGCTCATGATGGTTCCAATAAATAAAATATTAAACTTGATTAAAGCATTAACATATACAAAATAAGATTGATAAGAAAGATTTAGAACTGTCAATTCGGATTGGTATAAGATCATTTGTTTGCCGGAGATCTACAGAAAAATGCACAAAGTCAACTGCTAAAGAAGAATTATTCACATTTTCAAAACGTCGAATTTATAACTCATCCGCCCTGTGGTCTCCCTATGACTTTTTTTATTCCATCGCTTTGAAAATAAAACTCTGCGGTCAAAAATTTACCATTTACATTGGAAAAGTTAAAGTTAAATATTTGAAAAGTGTCTTAAGAGAAATGGAAAAACTGTTACGTCGAATGGTTCGATTGAATGCAAGAGTAAAATATTTTGAATAAAGCAATTTTCATTAAAAAATTTGTGTTCTTATTTTTTTGTTAATGTTTTCAGGAAAACGAATAGTGAACGTTTAAATACTGGTAAAAATTACATGGTATCTCTCTCCAAATTAGAGATGGGCACGGGTACCCGACTTACCTGAAACCCAGGGGGTACGTGGGTACGGTTACCCGTTTCGGGTGGTGTGCGGGCGGGTGTAACCCGACGAAAACCCAGCCCATGCCCACCTCTACTCCAAATACTTTAAAAACTTACGCCAACTCTTACATAAAAGCCCAAGTGCATACTAGCGCCACCACTGGTCAACGACCAATTTAGTGAGAAACGTATAACTCAGTTCTTTCTAGTCCGATTTAAATAAAAGTAAAAAGTTGGTACTGTATTAAGTTTAATAGCGAAATCCATGATCAAATTGTGAAAGGCAATACATTTATTTTTTAATAATGAGGTAGGAAGTAGGCGTGTCAAAAATTTGAAAGACAAATCTAACCAAATCTATATAATAAAACTCTGTTACATGTGATCTATTTCTATATATATGTAGGTACCTTTCACTATTCTATCTATCATATGTATATACCAAATTTCCCTAGCAGTAATCTTCTTTCAGAAAATAATTCGTTAAAAATGTAGAGGCGAAAATGGGCGTGCCAAAAATTTGAAATACTCTTGATCAGCGTGAATATTACCAGAGGGTACCTTTTAAATTTGGTGGCTCTAGTTGTTATAGTCTCCAAGATTGAGATATTAAAACAGACGGACAAAGGAGCGAATTAACGCACATGGTGTGATCGACGCTGCTGTTGATGTTGATCAAGAAAATATATTTTCTTTATAAGTTCGACAAAGCTTGTTGTTGATGCTGATCAAGAATATATACATATACTTTATGTGTTCACCAAAGCTTTCCTCTGCCCGTTACATACATTTTGGAACTTTAATATACCATTTCATTCTAAAAGAGCATGGTATAAAAGGAATACCGTGGGGTACTCTATTTAAAATAACATTGAAAAGACAGGGAAAAATATATATTTGGAAATATTCAGTATTATCTTCTGATCAGCTGAAGTTTCCTATAAGCCTTTCAATGTATTGTGATGTGTTTGACTGATCGATTGTGTACGACAAAAACGACATTGGCTTAGAAAAAAAATAAAAATTAACTCAGCCCTCGGGGAGTGTATTATAAAATGTTTGTGAATTTTTGAATTTTTATGTTTTTAGTTGCTGCTTCTTCAATCTACTAGATTTTCCAGTTGGTTTTGTTTTTTGTTGGTTTCCTCCTTTCCAATTTACGTGGTTTTGTTGTTTTTAGGCAAACATCTGCTGATTATGATGGGGATATATGTTCATACAGACATATACACATTATATAGAGATACATACATACATACATATAGATAGATAGAGACAGAGACCAACTGCATCTTCAGTTGCAGCTTCATCTGTCACTGTGTGTGTGTGTGTGTGTAACTCTGGCTTTCGCTCTTCGTTTTTGGCTTTTCACTTTTTCAAACAAGACACAAAATTTTAATTCGCCTTGGCCAGTAAATTGTATAATTTTTGTTGGTGACCAACACACACACACACACACATAGACAAATAACTGCAGCTGGAACTCAAAAGCCAAAGTCGGAGAGCAACAAAAGCCAAAAACAATCTAATGTCCCGATTTGTTGTTGGTTTAAGTTGAATTTTGAAGTTGCTGATATCATGACAAAATAAATTTGTTTGCCTCTTTTTAGATAGTTATACATGGCCGCAGGTGAATGCTATGCGGCAGTAATGTTGTCTTTTTTTTGGCTAAATTTTTTCATTGATGATTTATGCATTTTCATTAAGTTGTTTCTTGCCAAAGTCCAAAGAGTTTTTCGCGTGTTTAAATTTAGTTATGTTAAATAGAAGAAATGACAGAAAAAAAAACGTTAACTAGTTGACAAGAGATGAGGTAACCAACATCATAAAAATATGATAGTTCTGATAGTTGTGGATACATTAAATATGGTCATCATTTGACTCTAAATGAATGAGTGTCAAGTGAATACTTTGCGGTTAATGATTTTTGTTTTTGAAATCTAATTTCAAGAGTGTTTCAATTTCTTGTCATATTTAGCAGGGTTAACTTTGATTGCCAGATTTGTTTAGGATTCATTTGAAAATTGGCGCTCTCAAGTATGATTTGAAACCTAGTACAGTACCACTGGTTCCAGCATTGGTTCCAGCATTTTGTGTGTTAAGAGAAACCACTATTCCCACAAATTGCATGCAAAATAATGCCAGATAATGCTAAAATGGCCACAATATAGTAGTATATTCATAACCAAATCATTCAATACAAAAAGCTCATCTTGTACCACTTTGTTGCAAGTATAAGCAACTATAAATGTACGCAATAAAACAAAAGTGTGCACTTTAATATGTTTTGATATAATATCAACAACAAATTGGAACCCTGCCATTACATTGTGTTTCAGGGGTTTCCCCTGTTTTGTTGCTAAAGATAGACGAAAGTTTTACATGCAATTATGGTTTCCATATTTCTCATTGTTCGTAAAGCGAAACTTTTAGTCCAAAGAAATGTGTTCGTTCCCTGTTCTAATGTTTTTGTTAACCATATGCAGTTTTAATTCAATAATGCGAGTGAAACAGCTTCCTTGGTTGATCCTTGTTGTATTCATATTAAAAATACAAATTAAATCAATTTTTACCCAGGCATGGTTCTAAATTGACTTTGAAAAATCTCCGACTTCTCATCGCTTCCAGGTCTTACAGAAATCCAAGTCTTGAACGATTGAGTCCTTGTACGGTTTTGTTATGTTTTATTTATAAAAGCACAAAGTTTATTAATTGCTGGCATAATACTTTTCTCTGGTCCCAAAAACGATATTATATTGCGCCGAAAACTTTTAAAAATTTGAAATCTTGTTCACCATATTGAATCGCTTCAAAATGTCGTTCCAAAAGATAGAAAATAAAGCGATTTTTAAACTATTCATTGTTGTTAAAAGACAGTTAACTTAATTTTTTTTTCTTGTTCGGGAGATAATTCAGAATTTGGAAAACGAACAAGAATTAAGATAAACCTGCTTGATCCATGAAGTGACATTTGGAGCTTGTCCTTTGTAGAATGCTTGGCCGATAGCCCCTCTTGCTTAGACCTAAATCCGGCCCTGATAATAATATTAAGTAAAATTATATAGGTAATATTAAGTCTTTGGTTTTTGGGAGAAAAAAACCATTTGAATAGAACGAACCTGAGGGCAAGGGTATAGCCAAGATTCAAATTATATAAATATCACGTATACGCCTCTTATTTTTTGACTTAATGTTATTTAATACACTTTTATTTGAATTCCTTAAAATAAAAGTCAAATAAAGCTTTGTCTTTGTGAATTTAATAAAATAAATTAGTTATAAAATATTTTTACTAAAATTGCATTTTAAATTGAATGAATTTCAAAAAAGATATATAAATTTACGCCTTAGTGAGGGAGAACTGCTCCCTCCTGTCCATACCAAGCAAAGCCCTTGTTCAAGAGCACCAAATTCATCGCTATATCTATTTATTCAATATGGGTATTTAGCTGTTTAGTTAATACAACATATTCATTGTGTTGAATTTTTCGTTATAAAATTAGTTAATGTAATTTAAGGTACTTTATCGAGGTTTCACTAAATTAAGTTCTACCATGTAGGCCTGCATCATATTTGTTCTCTTATACAGATATTTTTCAACTCGCACAATTTTTGAATCAAAATCTGTTACAGTCTAGAATATGTGTCAAATATTGACCTTGTTTTGTTAAAAGCTTATATTACTCAAAAGCTCAAATAAAGTAGCTTTCATCAGTAAGGTTATCGATAATTTACTTTTAGGTGGTGTTTTTTTACAAAGAAACGTCTGGTAACATTAAAACCCTAAAAGTATGCTAGGCTATGTTTTAACTGGGGGCTTCCATACATACAAACATACATGCATGCTGCTTGTATCTATGTGAATTTTGTATCTGTGTGCAATTACTGTGGGTGAGAATATACTTTAAAGTGGGTAAAGGAGAGTTTCGTAGTGAAAAAATTATGAATATTTCTTAAATTAAAATGAGTTTTATGTTAAATATTTAATAAAAAGACGTTGGTAAAGCATTTTATAAAGTTTTCTTTGAAATAGTTTATTTACTTTTCAAAATTTATAAATTTATATGTTGTATTTTTAATTTAAACATATATACATTCAAAAATTCTTACTAAAATTGTTGTTAAATATATATTTTTTTAAATTTTTATCAACAAATTGTTTACTGCCCAAAAAAAATTTGTTTTTTGACTCCATAGTCCAATGTTTGTGTATGTGTGTGTGTGTGTGTCTGGCTTGGTGGTGGTGTGTGTGTGTGTGAGTGTAAGCTGTTGTATCTGTGTATGCAGAATTAAACTTCAGTTGCGTTCGTGCGGTTGCGAGAAGCGGGTGGAACAAAAAAAAAAGCTAAGCGCACGCCAAGCAAATAAATATTTGAGAAAAAAGGGAAAAAATTACAACAAAAAAAAAAATACACAGAGTAACAGAAAACCTGCAAGCCCCCAAACAACACCAATACACAAACACACACACACACACAAAGTGCACAACAAAAAATTCAAATCAAATAAAATAAAAAGCAAAAAAACTAAAACCAGAAGAAGAAAAGTAACGAAACGAGAACGGATAAATTAAAACGTGAGCGATAAAGTTCCAAAAAAAAGAAAGCAAAAAAAAACGGGCAATTAAAATAAAGTTTATATATATAAATAAGTATATATTCATTATATGGAATTGGAGTTTGACTCATTGATTAAAACAAAGTGCGTATAAAATACCCCACTAAAAGTCAGGTTGAGTAAAGTTTTGATTGCAAAATATACACAATACTAACCATAGTAAAGACAGTGGGGTGGGGGCGGGGGAAATATACATACAACTAGAGACAGACAGAAAGAGAGAGAGATAGATAGAGAGAGAGAAAGAGAGAGAGAGAGAGAGAGAGAAAATGTGAGAGTAGCAAAGAGCGAGTTACCTGAAACACCGCCGCGCCTAACCATTCAACTACCGCGTTTTCCTTTTTGGCTCCACTTACTACTCCCCCTCAAACACACACACACACACACATGCATAATACATATGTGTGTATGTTTACCTGTATGCGTGCGTGTGTCTGTGTGTGAATTTCTGATGGTGTTTTGCGTTGTCTCTGAGAAGTTTTGTTTGTGCATTTCGGAAAACGAGGCCAAAAAAGTCACCGATTGTCTTTTTTTTATACCCAGTTATACAATAGAGTTGGCTTAACTTTTCAATAATTTGTACTTAATGGTCTGTGAGAGAATAAACACAGAGAAACACACACACACACGCGCTGTGTATGTATATGTATCTAGTAGATATCCACAGCCAAAAATTGTAAAATATTTAACCTTCAAGAGCTGCTAGAACCCTTTTTTCCTTATCTCAAACTTTGCTGCAACATTTTTGTTACATCAAATATTTAGAAGTTTAGAATGCAATGAACAAGCTACCTTTTGAGGGGGGCGAGCGGGAGGAGAATGAGAAAGGACGTTGAGAGACCAAAAAACCTTGACTAGTCACCTCTTGCATCTTGTTACTAGCTGCTCTAGGAAATTGTTGAAAATGTGCATTTCCTAGTTGGAAATCATTTGAAATTGCTGCCCCCGTTGCAGCAATTTCTGTTGCTGTTGCTGTTGCAATGGCAATTGCTCTTGCAGCTGCTGGCGACTCCCACGAGTTTCTTGTATGCCCCAATAATTGGCCTCCAAGTGCCAACTAAATAAATGGAAATCGAATATACAAGCATACCACCTACATACATACATATGCATGTATGTATGTATGTATATTGTTTGCCTTTATAAGTAGTTGAAGCATATAACTTACCTTAGTATATAGTATAAAGGTATGTATATATTGTATACTTGGGCAGAATTTTAGATTTATGCTGGTAAAAGTGACCACACAATGTTCTTCATTTGCAGTTTGCACAAAACTCAATTATCCAATGATATTTGTTTAGTCCACAGTGGTTGGCAATTCATTAAAATGTAAACAAATGAAAATTGTGTTAAAGAAATTTTAATATTGATGGCTTTAACTTAACTCTAGAAGTAAATCTATACGAATACTTAGCTTTAGTCTGGGAATCTGAGGGATCTGGACATCCCTCTAAATGTCATTAATTCAAATAATTTTTCACTTTTTTTGTCTCTTAGTAGCCCCAAATACTGAGTTTTTGTGCAATGCCGATTAATTCTCATACTTCTTGATTGTAAATTTCTATACCATGAGCATAACTAATCAAATCAAGGCAAACTGCAGGTGTTTTTATTTTACACTTTTTATAGTATGAACTTAGTCATTCTCGTCTAGAAAAACGCCAATTTAAAGGATTTCTCAATAATTGTATGATATCTTAAATCGCTTAGATAAGCCTTACTTTGTATACAATATCAATTCTAGTCCCATATATTTCTCGTTTATAGCGTAGATTACTTTTCTATATTACCACTGAATATGGAATTTCAATACCACAACTAAAAAACCCAATCTTCATTCGTTGAATTCTAAATATTAACTGATTTTATTTACAAAAGTACGTTAATATAGTGAATCTTAGGCTTTAGCGGCTAAAAATTGTTCCTAGAAAATCTTATTCTAGTAAGACTCAATCTCACGTTTTTAGGGGTTCAAAAATTATTATTATTTTGGGCGACAGTTGTATTATATTATATACAAAAATTTAGCTGTCCTTTTTCAAAAAGTAAGCTGTTAGGTAATCGATTATAAAACCGTTTACTTAAGGGGGAAAAGTAAGCTACAATGTAAGCCAATGTAATACTTACTATCAATGAAAAACTGGCTCAAATGTAATCACTTACTAAACGCAGTACTACTGTTAAAACTTAAGAAGTTTAGTTAATCACTCGCACAGAAGTGTAATGTTAGGCGAGTGAACAAAATTGAGTGTCTCTTCTTCAATGAGAAAGTGAGTGAACTTGTTCACTTAACTTGTTCCTTTTTGACTCACTCAATTGTTTACTCAATGACTGAATTGTTTTCTGACTGAGTGATTCAACGACTCACTGATTCACTTGGCTCAGCAACTCACTGCTTCTCTGATTCACTTGGCCCAGTTGTTCATTGACTCACTTTTTCAGTTTTTCTCACAATGAATCGACCTGATAAATACATAAATTCAAACCACTCGCCACCTTTACTAACCATAACCACCTAAAAACCATAATTGATTTATCGTTTATTTTATAATAATTGAATTCAAATTAATAATAATTGTGGATTAGTCTAAGATCACTGTAAAATTTGGTCTACCGTTAATACATATTCACGAGAGTATAAGACCTGATCAGGTATCTTAGAAAACAGTGTGATCAAATGAATCAGTGAGTCAACTGATCAGTGCGTCAGTTAGTGAGTAAATTAATGAACGTGTTTACTCAATAAAAGGTGTGTGAGTGAAGTCGTTGATCAAAATGAGTCGTGTGGAAGTTAGGAACCATTACTTAAATATGTGACAAAATACATATGCAATATGAATTTACCAAACTAGGCATAACCAAGCAAATAACATTCTACAGGGTATTTAAAATATGACAAGTATTCATGATTTTGCCTTGAAAGACTCTTAAAGGGTACAGATATTCTAAGACTTCGGGCCAACAATCATTTATGAACAAATTTAACTTAATAAAATTTCAAGTTACTTATTTTTAGCTGAAAAAGATAGAGATAGGCTCTCCTTGCATTGTATAAAATTGGCATAATTAATTGAAAATCTAAAAATATATGACTTATAAATACAGTGCTAGATTTAGGGCTGTAAAATGAGAGAAATTTGCCCCCTAAAGTATGCAATAAGCAGTTCAGAAATTCCCTTTAAGATACATTTAAAGAAATTAGGGAATGTCTTGATGCAAAACATTGTTTACACACAATTTCTAGGTTACAATTTATTAATTTGAAGAAAAAAAGAAACACTTTTCCGGTCTATTGCACACTTTAAGGGGCAAAGTACTCCCCCAGTCCTTTTTCATACCTAGATCCGCCCCTGCAAATATGGTCTATAGTCTAAGAAAAAGTTAAGTCCTCTTTTTGTAAGCCAAATCTATATTTGTCTATAAATATCTAATATTAACTTTGTTAATTCATTTCGATACCACTGTGCAAGGGAAAGCTAATGCTATTGTAAATTGAAATCAATTTGTATTTAAATAGAAATTTCAATGAGAAAATCTCTTCGTTATCTTGTCATTGCAAATTCTTGTTAAAGTGGCTTAACTATTTCCCTTTTGACCAAAGCCAACCAACTGAAATGCGTGTGTGTGTGAGTGTGTGTGCGGTTGGCTTAATATAATTACCTGCGTACATATAATAAACATAATGGATATGGGGACAGCAAACTGTTGATCAATTATTTTAATGCTCCCGCCACAAAAACCATTGTCCATTTAGAATGTATACTTTCTGTTTAAATGCAAATTATAATTGAATTGACATAAGCTAATTCATGTTAATGTAGCAGGAAAAACGGAAAGGGAGACGACGGAGGGATGTGGGAATAAATTGCAGCAATTTGTCATTTAGAAAATAAAGGTAGTAAAAATTGTATTTTCAAAAATTGTACAGGTGACGTCAAGTTGTGGTTTTTTGTTGTTGTTGTTTTTGTTTTCAAATTAACAATAGACGACGTAGGCAACTTTAATTTAGCTTGCGAGAACGAATCGAGCTCATTCAATGAATCGAAATGAACGTTAAAAAAAAAACATGACAGACCATGCCCAATGCTTCCTATGACGCATCCGAAATAAATATATATATATACAATATATAACAATATAAACAACAAATATTTGGCTGACGCTAACGCTGACCCCCCTTCTGTCTGCGTTACCCCTCCCCCTCCTCTCTGATTTGCTCATCGTTGAAAGATACACAAATCGTTGAGTTGGCCCGTTCGCTGACTGGTACTGGAGGTTTGTTTTCTGTTTTGCTTTTGCTTGGGCTCGGATTTTTGGCCAAAGATCAAAAAGCAAAGGACAATGCCAACAACCTGACATACTTACACACACACATACACAGTGACAGTCTGCAACGTATGTGAGGGTGGTTGGTTGGTTGGTTGTGTGTTTTCATATGGTTGTAATTTGGTTTTCCGTGCCAAGCGCAGTTTGGTTTTTGGTAGCTCGAACGGTAATTTTTACATGCCCCACGATGACAACAAAAACCCAAGGCAATCGCCTTCACGTTGAGACATTGAGTGGTAGGTAAGAAGAAGAAGAAGAAGAAGTAAGCCAAAAAAACACAAAATATTGCTATTGCGCCCCTTAGGTTTTTGGAAACTTATCTTCTCTTTCGTTTGCTCCTTCTTCTTCATGTGGGGGCGACAATTTCGCATTTATTATGCAACAGTTTCTGTTTTCCGACTTCTTTTTGCATTGAGCATGAAGCGAAAACAAGTCAAAAATTCATACGACTTGTTAATACTCTTAACCCCTACATTATTAGTCAAATCATTAACTTTCTTATCAGTTGCTTCATTTGTTTACACAGTTGTTTTCCGAGCTAATTGGCTAAATGTTCTTAAACAACAACAAAAATATTGTTTAATTACCTTCATAAAAAAAGTTCTCGAATGTCTGGAATGGAATGTTGCATACAAAACTCAACTATATATATATTATATAGAATAGTATTCGATGTAAAGTGTGCCACAGATTCTAAAAGTTGATAATAACTTTTGTAGGAATTTGAAATTTATTACTTTCGGAACGGCGTTGCCTTTTGCATATATATTGGAGTAATTAAGCCCCCAGGGAATGATCACAGGGTTTCTACATATATGGCATAGATGAGCTTATAAAGTAATCTTTACATCAAAATTGATTAATCACAGTGCCGGACTCAGGCAACCTAGGGTCCAATAACCTAAATATAAGTTGTCGGGGTCATAATGCAAACTAGAAGATCACTTTTCAAAAATGCCAGAATTTTAAAGAATTTCTTTTACAGTATAATTTGTGTTAATTAAATTAAAAAGTACCATTTATGACCCTAACAAGGAACTAAGGGGGGTTTTTAAACAAGAAAGTAGGGTTAAGACATTATTTTGACCAATTTCTAAACGATTTCCAAAACTTTTATCTTAATTTATTTACAATTTATCAAATTTCAAAATGGCATTAAACACTTGGTTATTTGAACAAATTAGTTTAGATTCAGATTTATTATATTCATATATTAAACGATATATCCCTTTCATAAATTGTTTGAAACTTGGCAAAGTTACAGATTCGCAAAGTTAAATTTTTGTAAAAAAATTAACAAAATAAGTAAATAAGTTTTGAAGGTTTTAATGCAAACTCAAAGATTCGAAGTATAAAACTACTATACGAAATTTTCATATCGGTTCAAAATCGACAGAATTAAAGAATCACAAAGTTCTGGTTATTTGGAAATACTTGAGATTATATTTTAAAAATAATTTTTGGTGATTCTAACTATTTTCCTTCTTTCCTTTCATCAACTTCTAACCGATTTCAAAAAGTTATATGTCAATTTAAGCGCAATTTAACTTACTTCAAAATGGCATTAAATACTTGGGTATTTGAAAAAACTATGAGAATGAAACTATCACTATGTGTACATCACAATTTTTCAATGAAAAGTAAAAGACGTTTAGAGCTTTACAAAATTACCGTTTTTTTTTGCTAAACTTTGCTGTTCTTAGGTATTTTTTGTCCTCGCTTGAAAAGATACCGACATTTGGTTAAATTTCACTAATTTTGGAACCATATACAAAGTGTAAGATATTATGAATTGTAACAAAGAAACTTTGATATTTGGTATATGGCTTTTAAATCATACCTTATATATTAATCGGGTAAAATAAAAATGTTTTTTGTATAATTTTTTGTTTATGTTAATCTACAATAAAATATTACAAATGAGGTCATTTTGAATAATTCAAACGCATTTTTTTTCGAAATCATCACGTGATGGACAAAAACTAAGTTCAGGGCTGTGATCAGCACCGAATTACTATTAGAGATCTATTGAACTTAAAACACTTTCATGACCACAAAAATGTCGGCCTATGTAATTAGTGTGACAAACATTTCAGTTTGAAATTGAACTTAAAGGGATTAAAATGAGATATCACTTTTTCAAGTTTGGCAAAGCTGTAGATTCGCAAAGTTAGGAGTTTTTTTATATTTTTCAGAATTTTTTAAATACCATTTTTATCTACTATTTATATATTTACTATATTTTAATAAACATTCAATAAAATTTTTAGTGATCAAATATCATTTAAAGGAGCTCTGATATGTTGGTCGCCCCATGAAGTTGGGGGCCCGTAGCATTTGATAATCCGGCACTAATTTAACCTATATTTTTTGTCCATTAACATTCTAGGTATATGAATTAGAATAATTAACAATTCAAGGATACAACAGAACAGATTAGGCTAAACAAAAATCAATGAAAATTAGTTACAAGTTTTTGCAGAAAACCAATTCTAAAAGAAATGAATTAAATGAATTTACTTGTTTATCTAAATTGTTGATGACAATTTTCAGCAATTGACTTCATTTTACAATTGAATTGCAAGGTATATGAAATTACCGAAAATAAACTGCAATTTTTCCAATTGAATGACAAACATTTTCATACCCTTTCCCCCCCGCCCTTTTCTGCTGACAGTTCCACTAGCGAATTGTACTTGTCTCACGATAATTTTTGTAATTGACTTAAGCACGCCAACTGTCAAGAAGGAAATGCTTAAAGGTACTAAAAACACATGTTCAAGCAAAAGCAACCCCCCTCCGCCCCTACGCCCCTTTTAGGCAAAGAAACTTCAGTCAACTGTCGATTTAGTTTCAGTGATTGCTCATATATAATGCATTATACGTAATAACTGTGATATTTACTGTTACACTCTTTATGGCAAAACAGTTGCAATTATCTGGGCCACAGAGCAACCAAAAAAAAAGAAACTTAACTGAAAATCTCGGCCATATAGCAAAGACATGGCTTGTGATGATGTGATCACACCCTCAAACAAAAACCACTCAACCACCCACACACACACACAATCTTACTCGTGTGTACACATACTCATACATTGACAAACAAGAACAAAGTTTGTTTAGTTTATTTGCACTTCATCTCAGCCACTCAACCCTCAACCTCACCCTCACCCTCAACCCTCACCCTTTTGGTTGGACGTCTTTGCAAATTGTTAGCTTATCAAGTCATTCCACTAAGAGACGGAGACGGAGACGGAGACGTACACGGAGACACTAGGTAATTAAGTGGTCCAGCCAAAGCTAAGACGCAAATTACTTTTTTTCAAAAAAACAGCAACAACTATAGACATTCAAGTACACCTACTTAGATATCTCCATATCGTATATAGATAATTGTTTAGTTATATGCAAAATGGCAAGCTAAACCATAGAAAAGCTTTAGCATCATCGTAAATTAAAAGCTGGAAAATATTTGTCAATTTTAATGACCGCTTAAAACCAGTTGAACTTGTATACAGGGTGTCTCAGTTTGCTGTATGTTTATCTAACAGATTGTAAATCGTGTTTGTTTACAAAACAGCAAAGATGTAATCAAAATAATTATTAATAATTCACTTGAACTAACTAATAATAATAAACTTTGTTCAATATTTCCAAACAAAATTGACTTTTGACTTTTAAAACTCAATGAACCTTTCAAAGTAAAACTCTGTTTTTCCCATTCACTAGTTAATTAAATTAGAATTTTAATTAAAAAACTAAAACTTTCTAAATTATTACAAGTCAATTATTATCTAACTAGGCGGTTTGATTGTTTTCAGTTTGTTGTATAATGTGAAATATTAATAAAACATTCTAAAAGTTAGATGGAAATTCGAAATCATACAACTTGATTAAAATACTTTGAAGACAAATCACAAATTTATGAAAATTCCGTTGAAAATTGTTATCAATATAAGCCAGATACAAAGAACGTGCTTTTTTAAAACTTTACTTAATCGAGCACTAAGAATTATTTTTTGTTTGTGTCTTAACCTTAGGCAAGGAGGTAGCCAAGACTTAAGATGGGTTGCAATTTAATCTTTGGATCTATTTTGATATGAATTGCTGAAAAAAAGACAAATAGTGATCTTTTGAACGAATTAAATCACAATTTAACTAAATTTCATCTGAAATTATATGAATTCCCAAAAAAAAACTAATAAAATTCATCGCTTTAGAGGGGACAGCTGCCTTTCCCTGCCCTGACTACGCCCATACCCTTAAAAACTAGTAACCATAGAGTTTTTCCTGCTTAAAATATTTTTATACCAAACACTCATAGTGTAAAATGGTATATTAAGGTTGGCAAAGTGTATGTAATAGTCAGAAGAGAGTATTTCCGAACATAAAGTATATATTTTTTTGATCACCATCTATAGCCAAGTCGATTTAGCCATGCTCAACTGTCCGTTACTCTGTCTGTCCGTTCAAACACAAAGATCTCAAAAACTATAAGAGCTAGAGCCACTAAATTTGGATTATAGATTTTTGTAATATACACGTTCATCAAGTTTATTTTATATTTTCGCCATGCCCCTTTTCGCCTCCGCAATTTGAACAAAAACTAGTTTTCTCAAAGACTATAACTAGACACATCAAATTTGGTATATAGATTTGATTAGATTTGGTTATTTTTTAAACTACTTAATCCTTTCGTTTAAATCCGACTAGAAATAGCCAAATTATACGTACAAACGTTTTTCACTAAGTTTGTCGTTGACCAGTGGCTGCGCTAAAGTGCACTTGTGCTTCTAAGAGTGAGCGAGATAGCATATCTTTACTATGCAGCAAGTAAAAAGAATCTTATATACAAAAATTTGTTTTTTTTTTTTGTGTTCAAATGCACTTGTACCTTGTAAGTCAAAAACAAAAAACGCCTTTAATTCGTGACCACCACTGTACATACATACATTCGTTTGTCTTACAATTTAAAAATTCGGCATGGTATACCAAAGTCGACGATCAATTGAAAAGTCTTTTGCATATATTAATAGTTCTTTTATTAAAATTTTATGCCATATTATGAAAGATTTAAGATACCAGTTAAGAGCGAACATAGAAACATATATAATCAAGTATTGCCTTTAATAAATTTTGAGTTTTTTAAAAATGTAAATTTTCTTCGACTTGGGTCGCTTGCAGCTCTTAAAGTTGTATTTTCATGATTTAAACATAACATATATCATTGTAAATGCCAATTGAATACCTTTCAAATCATGTGAAATGTCTGTGAACGGAAAATAGATATATGTATTTGTAGAAATATCTTAATCGTGTAACTAAAAACTTGCATTCTTAAAAATCTTGAAAATGGTGCTTAAGAAAAATAATGGATTTTTAGCATCGAGTTCCTTGTTTCTTCTTATTGTAGAAACTTCTTCAAATCGTAGGTTCACTCAATGTCATTCCTGTATCTAGAAAATTCATCTGTATGTGTGCATTGTAATTGTAAAAGCGATTCAAATTTCCCTTAACAACAACTTAAAATTTGTAGTCCAAAGGGATTTTCTAAGCCATTTCATAGTTTGGCAAGTTTCTCACAAGTTTCGTGTGAGAAAACTACAATGGATTATCTTGTGTTTCTCACTTGAAAACCAACAGAATGAAAGTTGTCAATGGAAAGTTTTCAATAAGCCAAAAAGTGCACTCGAAATAAAAGCGTCAAACAATAAGTGGTCGACAATTCTCACCTGTGTATTTGAAATCCCTGGCCACTGCCACCTTTTCTACCCTTTTCTAACCATGCAATTTGGGTCAGGTGGAAATGGAAATTCTTGTCATGCATATAGATGGACTGTGGATATAGGATCTATATACATTGTGTATATGCAGGCTGCGCTTAGAGGTCTTACACCTTTGTTTACCTGGGCTAGGCAGAGATAGATAGATATGTAGATAGATAGATAGAAAGGGCAAAGGTTGCTCCTGTTGATGGTTCAACTGGTGGACTAAGCTGGCAATGGCTGCCATAACCCTCCATAACTGATATGGCAATTAAAAGTGAGCCAGGGCAGCTGCAGTTTGCCTGTTACCAGTTACCAGTTAGCAGTTAGCAGGTTGCCTTAGTTGCCATTTTGTGTTTTTTTTTTCTCAGGTGCAACGCTTTTGGGCATGGCTTTTGTTTTTCACCTTTTGCATATGACGCACATGCCAGAAATAGAATTGTGAGAGGAAAAGATGATGGCGATAATGATGATGAGAAGATGAGATGAGATTTTAAAGGTTGTGCCTTCGTGTAGTCTAATGATGATGTTGTTGTTGTTGCCTTTGCTGTGAGTCTAGGTGTCTAACAATGGCATAGGAATTTTTTTTTTAATATTTACCTGTGAATTAAGAGATAATGACTTGATAAGAAATTGAAATTATTTAGCTGTCCCACCGAACAGATGCTTTTTGTCACCGTAAGTTGTGAGTCATGCCAAGTTGTCAAGAAGATTTCACCAGCTGAAACTGGCCTTAACTAAATAAGTCAAATTTTAAAGTTCTCCCAAAAAAAGAAAACAAGTTCAGGGCATGCAACAGTGGTGTGAGATCATAAATTTATGTAGTGAATTTGTTAATATATTTGGGTTCCTAGCTAATCAGGTGTACTAAGTGCTAAGTTAGAATTAAACAGGTTTCAAAAATGTTTTTTTAGCTAGATCACATAGCCATACTACAAATCGAAGTTTTATTATATAGTTTGTGTGTTACATAACTACGTCTAATTTAAACAATTATATATTTTAATGAAGTATTTATGACATTTCATTATATTACTCATACCAAATTACATTATTTTACTTTATTTTATAATATATTACATTATACTGCTTTTTCATGCATTTATTTTCTTAATAAGAATAAAAAAGTGTATTTTTTGTTATTGCGAATGAACGTTAAAAAGAAATTTATTATAATAATTAGGTAATAATTAAATTTTATGAAATTATATCATTCTTCTTTATTGAAATTGTTTTAATGAAATCTTTCCTCATTAGCCTTAAAAATGAAAAGTAAAAAAACGATTTCGTTCGGTATTGAGTAATGTCAATTAAGCAAATTTTTCGAATTTCGGTATTGTTTTTTCCTTGTTATTAAAATAAATTTTTTTTAAATTTTGTTCTTAAACTTCCTATTTTTTCAAAACCAATTTATTTTGCGTTTTTAGCACATTTGCTCAGTTTTTTATGAGAATATCATTTTGTTTTTGTTTTTAATTATTTCTAAAATTTTTTTTATTTTCAGTTTTTCTAATTGTTTAGAACTTTTGCAGAACTTTTTTAAAACTTGTATTTGCTATTGACAATTTTCCACAAATGTTTCTAATTTATGCCAAATTTTTTTTCGAATTTTCCATGTTTTTCTAAATTTTCAATACTTTCTAAATTTTTTCCTACATAAAAAAGTTTATTTTTTCCTTATTTCGTAAAATATTAATTCAAAATTGTGTTTTTAATGCCAAACCAAAATTTTTCATTACTTTTCGCATTCAATGCTAATGATAAGAGATTTTATTTGAATTGATTTTTTTCAACAATGGAATAAATTTTATTTTAGCATTATTTTTTCTAATTTCAATAGTTTAGTTTTAGTCTCAATCGAGAACGGAAAAACAGGCATTCAAGACGTCTTTTTTGAGGCCTATATAAACAAGAGTGCCTTTTGCTTTACATAAAACGGACTTTGTTTTCCATATTAATACTACGATGTTAATTATTAACGTTATAACTTATTAAGAAATCGTTTTCCACATTTAATTAGTCTCTCATTTGATTACAGAGCAATGCGTCTCGATACAAATTCCAATGTGGACTTTAAAGCCTTCGAATCGAGCCCCAATTCCAGCCCCTCCAGCTCCGCCTCCGCATCAGCCAGTTCCACAAGCAGCACATGTGTAAGATTCTAAATACTCCATTTGATATAAATGAATTTAATTAACTTTCGTGTTTTTTTGTTGTTCATTTGGCAGCTTATCAAATTGGACAATTTGGCCACCTGGGGTGGAACACACAAAACGGACACAAGGCTACCCATAACGGATTACTCCACATTGGGTGGCCCCCGGCACAATCGTTCCCCCTTTCCCCTATCCACAGATGTGAATAATCGCTTTGTTATATGGGATGGCGACCAGACCTGTCTGGATGTGGATGCCATCACAAATTCAAGCGTTGAAAAATTGACTGAAAGCAATATCATATCGGAGCGTATATTTGCCAGGGCAGGAAATCAATTAAAAGACGAATTACTCACAAATTGCACAAAGAATGGTGGTGAGTATATTCGAATTAAGTCATCACATTGACCAAGATTACATTTGGGGTTCTTCTCTCTTTCCGACTTAGAATGCCGCTCTGGTGATGTACGCATCACGCGTGGTTACAATCTGCCAGCCAAATATGTTCTACACACAGTGGCACCTGCCTATAGAGAAAAATTTAAGACAGCTGCCGAAAATACTTTGCATTGTTGTTATAGGTGAGTTGTGATTAATTGATATATCATATTAATGGTTACTAATCCTTCCTTTTCTTTGTCTTTTAGAAATGTTCTCTGTAAGGCCAAGGAACTGAATTTACGTACAATATCAATTTGTAATATTAGCGCCAATCAGAAAAGCTTTCCAGCCGATGTGGCATCTCATATTGCACTACGTACGTAGGAATTAACCATTATAGCTAATACCATTACAATGAAATCTCGATATGACGTACTTTTGTTATAGGAAAAAACTCAACAAAACAAATTTTAAAATAGGTTAACAATTCAATAGATATAACAAAGAATTTTGTGAGCCTCCGCAGATTCGTTATATGAAGGTTTTGCTGTGTGTAAATAAAGAATAATAGGGATAAAAGTACAGGGATAGAAATCTATTTATAGGTTAGATTTAGCTTATAAAGCACAGTGGATCTAGGGTTTTAAAAAGGGAAATTTATGCAATAAGCTGCCCAAAAATTTGGATTAGGAATCATTTAAATAAATTTTAGAATGTACTATGTATAAAAACTAATCTTCAAAGCAAACGTTGCTTATAGAGACATATTAGGATATAAGGTATACGAAAAGTTATAAATTTGGGAAACAATGAATACATTTACAGCATATTGCATACCTTAAGGGGCAAAGTTCCACTATTTAGCGGCCCTAGATTCGCTTTTGTAAAGCAGGAGATTCAGCTATTGTCATTTTCAAATCCAAATCAAGCTGGTTTTTAACATTTTATTCGTTTAAAATTTGTTAAAAATTGAATTATGCAAACATCATCGTTGTTGATAGTTTTATAATTCAAATTCTCTTAATAGAATTTCGGACCGCTATAATTAAAGGCAATTCTTATCTACTTTAAGAGAGGAATTGTTTAATATTTGTCTTAAAATTGTTATGACTTACTTACTTCTCATTCTGCGGTTTGACTTATTTATTATATATGATTCATAAGAGGGATTCATTCTAATGGTGTATATAAGTTAATTGGACGATCGACTCTGGTTTCTGAAAGAAATTGATTCCAAACAAAACAGAAAAATCCCATATATGCGAACTTTTTGAGGAAAATGTTAGTCCAAAAAGTTTTAATATAAATTTTTATAAAACGAATGCATTGAGATCTAATTTATACACTTTTTGGGATAAAAAATTGCAGTAAAAGTAAAAAACGAAACGAATTTGTTTTTAAATTAAAACCTTTTGGTTGTAATCTCGGAGAGAAAAAACGGTTGCTTCTAAAACCATGAATAATCTATTTTGAGACATTTAAAATTTCCCAGCTTCTACTGTATACGAAACTCTATACACATTGGACGCATACGTCACCAACTTTAGTTAGGGATTAATCTAGATACTTAAACTTGAGTACTGACTTAGCTCTTAAAGACTTTAGATATCAGTATAAATAGTTTAAAGACTTATTGATTTATTAACCTATCTATATTTCATCTCTCTTTGTTTTGACAGGCACCATTCGTCGTTATCTGGACAAGTGTCCATTGCAGGTTGTGATATTATGCGTTAGTCCCAGCGAACGTGGTATCTACGAAGTGCTGGCCCCATTATATTTTCCACGCGATCAGCTGGAGGAGCGCAGCGCCCTGTGGCAGCTGCCCAAGGATATTGGCGGTGAATTTGGTGAGCCTCAACATCCGGATCCGGATCGTCAGATACGTATTATACGTAATCCTCAGCATAGCAGTGTCCATATGCGTCATCATCATAACCATTGTCAGGGTGAGTTAATCTGAGTAAATGTCGTCATTAGGGAGAGAGAGAGAAAGATAAAGATGGAAACAAAGAGAGATATTGAAGTGAGATATAGATGGCTCTATCAGCTGCCGATAATGATGTCAATGCTAGGTCTACCGATAAGATAACAAGAACATAAGAAGTATATAGCAAAGCAATCAGTAAAAACAATAACACAACCAGCAACGAGTCGCCATTTCCACATAGATATTTTTAAGGCTTCAGTTACGTTTTCAAGTCGCTTGTGTGCAGGTCGATTACGAATTTAATTGTGCACTATTTGTTGCATAAAAACAACGGTACCAAAAACCAAGAAAACCAAAAAATTTAAGTAAGTTTAATTTGTGGAACAAATTGAATTAGTCGTGATCAAAAAGCTTTTTTCTCCGACTCGTGCTTTTGGCACGTCGCAAAAGTGTAGCCTACTTTTAAGCGGCATGTGTATCTGAAAGATTTAAAATGCTGTCAAGTGTATAATCTCATCTGATGCATATTGCATCTTAGTTTATCTAAGATTATGGGGGAAACAAAAAGAAAACTAAATTGTTTTTGGTCTTATATTTAAATTGTCTTATCTACAGATAGAAAATGTCACTTCAAAAAACGGAGAAAACACAAATCAAACATGTCAAGCAAAGAAAAAACAAACCCAGGGCCTGTTTATCTCAAAAAACGAGAAGAGAGAAGAACAAATTGTATGAGTGGGTGGAGGGAAGGGTGCATGAGATGGGGGGTAGAAGTGAATTCCAGTTTCTCTCTCGCTCAGCTGACTTAACTTGAGCCCGAAAAAATAAATTAAAGAATCATAATAAAAAAAAAAAACAAATCAGTTCAGTTCATCAGAAATTTTGCAGCATTCAAGTTGCGGATAAGAACGAATAAAAAAAAACAGAAGAAACTTTAATATGATAAACAACTCATTTGAGTTTTCATGTAAAATAATAGAGAAATTTAATTCTTAGTTTAAATAAACTAACTTTATTTATTATTACAGCTGACGACGATTCAGACGTTAGTCCCCACGATATGGAGGGAAATAGTTCAGATTTGGAATATGGCAACGGTGCCAGAGATATGAATGGACTTAGCTTGAATTCATATAGCTCAGGACTACAAGCTCAATTGCAGGTAAGCGACTTGAAACTGAGTGTAGAGTTTTTTGATATAAAATTGTATTTATTTTTCTATTTTTTAGCGTGACTTGGATAGACAACATTTGCTTAGCGATCGTCCGCGTAATGGTGTCTATGAGAATGTCATCTCAGAAGGTGTTGAGGGCATAGAGCATCAAGAGAGGTAAGTTGTCCATATCGGATATCATCAGTTCATAAAACAACAACAAAAACAAAGAAACACTACAGTCTATAAACACGTTATAATAGTGGGGGATTGGGGGCGGGGTTAGAGTCACTTCAATGTGCAATATTTATTACAAAAGCATGCCGGAAATATCTTAAGCGTCTAACAAATGTTCCTTTACCATCGCCTTTACCCCTTACTCCGTTTTAGGGTGGGGAGTCGGGGTGGGGGGCCTTTTGTTATTTTGTGTGCTTATGTAAATTTTACACAACATTGGCACGCAAAGTCATCCAAAACTCAAAGCTCAAATGCTTGTCCGGGTCGTCTCCGTTTGTACGGTGTCGGTGTTGGTCTCTCTGACGCTTCCTTCGTCCTGCTCAACACTCTAATTGAATATGCCAAGTGGAAAGTGGCAAGTACACCCCCCCGAAAAAAAAACCCCCTAAGAGTTGATTGCCTGCCTGGTTGTTATTTATCCCGTGACGTCTTGTGACGTCAGTGACGACGCCTTTGGAACAGACGTCATGGCTTGCATGTCAAACCTTTGACCACATTTCCTTTGAATTCTCAATTGTCCAAATTTGATTTGAACCAAAAATAATCTTATTACGTTTTTCTATTATTATTGTTATTGTTTCAATGTGGCTAGAGATAAATATTTATGAACATTTTATAGGTGAATCACACACATCAGATAAAAGGAAATGAAACGTATGTTTTCCATTTCATTCAATGTACGCAGAAAAAGCAAGTCTGTGTCTATTTTGGGAAAGCGAAAGAAAAAATAGAGAAAAGAGAGAGAATAGAAAAGAGAAAATATTTTCTAAATAGCCAAAATATCACACGAAATCCCTTCGTTAATGTTGTTAAGAAAATATTTTGTCACCAAACTAAGTAGTACTGGTAGTACAGGAAATAAAGTACTTATTAACTTAAATGAACCTCAAATGTTTTACAAATTGTCTACTCCAAATCTTCAATTGCATTACAAATAAGTAAGTAACAGTAGAATCCGGTTATAACGACTCCGCTTATAACTTCCGTCCGGTTATAGCGACTAAAGTTCGATGAGTGATTGGTTGGTCCCAATACCAATTTATAACCGGATTCTACTGTATGTTTTTGAGCAAGGTTTTTGAAAGTACTTAGTACTATTTGGTAACTAATTCAGCATTAAGGGCTTAAGAGTTTAATATTCATAGGAATGTATTTTCTTAAACATCAAAGAAATAAATATTTCTGAATCCGAAATGTAAAAAATATGTAACAATGCATTTAACTTATCTCTTTAAATGTCAAAAATTTATTAAAAGGGCTTACGTAGAATTATATTTTAAATCTGAGACTAATGTACATAGAAGCCTACTTTACTGGGAACTATCGTATAATGTACCAATATGGAAAAACTTAGTGGAAATAGAGATTTTAAGGTATCTTAAGTTAGCTTCTTTGTTTTTTTAAGAATATTACTTACACACATTAAGTGATACATTTTTCTACCCAAGCGTTAATTATATATGTTATTATAATATATAACTTTTTACGTCTGAAAAAGTAAACTGTTACACAAAAAATTCAAAATTCATGACCCTCTCAGGACCGAATTAAAATGGGTCCAAACAAAGTATCCACAAAATGTTGTCTATAGGTAACACTGGCCAGTAAAGGGTTAAGAATTTACATTTATATTTGTACATAATACATATGTATGTATATGTGAATCATTATTTTAAAAGCTTTAAGGGAAGATGGTTGAGTAGAGCTTGAAAATTAACGTTATTTTTAGAAACTTTTATTAACATTAAAAAAAAATAAAAAACGTTTTTTAATCTTGTTAGGTTTTTTTTTTAAGTTTTTGTACATAAACACATAATGAAAGAATAATCTGTTTTTTAAATTTGAATAATGAAAAATTTAAAAAAAAATGTCGTAAAAATGAAATCTTCTAAAAAATTTATTCTGTTGTCCATTTAGGCTCTTCTATTTATCCGAAACACAAAAACTTATGAAGTATATTATACAAATATAATATAAATCATTATAATTGTGGCCCGTACTGGAATAAACACAAATCAATTTACAAAATGTCTGAATTTTAAATGTGTCACGCTAAAAAAACTCAGTATTGTTCAGTTTTACAAAGTAATTCGAATAAAAAAATAATTTTAGTACGGGCGATAATCATTATTCTAGTAAAGAATATATAAATATTTAAGATTATTCGATTAGGTAGGTTTTTTTTAGATAATACTAAGCCAAAATAAGAAATTTTGAGATAATTGTTTATTATTCTTCATACAATTTGACAGTAAATTGTTAAAAGCATATATTTTTGAAATCTATTTGTTTCTTAAATCTTCATCTGCATACCTTGTCCCCTTAATTTGATTTATTATTTGAACTCAAAATTGCAAGAATTCTTTATATGTGACTAAACATTCAGAACTCATTACCCTAAAAAAAATAAAACAGGATTTGTTCACGTTGTCAGTTTAATGATGAGAATTTCTTTTGATGTCCCATGTAACCGGATCGAAAATTGTTGCAGTTCATTGAATGAAACCCCTCAAACAACCGCAATCAATAAGAAGAAGAAAAAAACAAGTATGCATTTTGTAGACATTTTGCAATAATTAACTCAATACACATGTAAATACTCATATATAAAGAGGCGTCATCTTTATGGCACAGCTTCCTGTACATTGAATATCTAAATGGTTCAATAAACTTAGCATTTCGCTCTTAATTGGGGTTCACCGTACACACATACATACATACATATGTATTTGTATCTTTTAGTAGTTGTTTGAAAATAGAATTTCGCCATAATGTTTATATCTCTCCCTGTATGTGTGTGTGTTGTTTTTTTTCTGGGTCTTGTTTTATTTTTCTGCGCATTTCACTTAATTCTGACAGAAGCAAACATTTGACTTTGATTTTGTTTTACTGCCATGGTTTGCTAACGGTTTTATATTTTTGTGTCTTTTTTTTGACATTTGTATAAATAAAACGGTTAGCTTCTGGCATGCATATGCATGTCCTTGGGCAATTGCCTCTAACTGATGTCACTCACACAAGCGGCTCCCTCTCCCAAAAAAAACAAAACCCCCCCACAAAAGGCGCAAACTCAAAGAGAGAGAGAGATCAAAACACCGAAAGCGTGACAGATAGAGAGAGAGCTCCAGAGGCGCCACTGCTCTCTCTCTCTCTTATGCATCTTCCTTGTTGTTTTTTTTTTTTTAGCTTGTTGTGGGGGCGGGCGTAGAAAACAAAATCAACTCGCTATTGTACTCAGATGCTCAGTCAAGAGACGCAACTCACTGTGAACGGAGGTCTTTGTGCGTAACCAAGAACAACAACAATAATAACAACAACACCACCAGAGCGTGTGTGTGTGTGTGTTAGTGTATATAGAAAAAAGAAAGAATCAAGTGAAAGAGTCTGTTTGTCTCTGTGTGCAAATTTAAGTGAGAGCAAGACGTCAATTTACAAAAAAAAAAATATAAAAATTCTTTTGAAAAAAAAAGAAAATCAATCAAGAAAAAAATCATCTAAACAGCGGCTTCCTTATTGCCTTAAGTCTACCAAAAATAATAAAACGAGAAAAACTTTTAACAAATCAGCTTAAAAGAAAATCAATAAAAACTAATTGGTGTTAAAGCCCACCTACAACCTCCCTATACACACACACAAACACATTTATATATATATATTTATATATACCAACACTATGACAACTATGCTAGAAGGAATGACGTCTATTGACTTGGGTTCAAGTCCCATGCAAGAGACCACAGGCGATATAAACGACAGTTTGCCTGATGAGCTCATGGAAACGCCAGAAGAAAGGTAACCAACCAACCAACCCATCAGAAATAACAACAAAAGCAACTACAACTAGCATAAAATGAAAGGAAATCAATTTCATTTTCAAATTGTGTCAGTCACGCAGTGCCTCTATATATCAGTTTGTCGTTCACTCATTCACTCACTCAGTCAGTCAGTTAGTCAATTAGTCAGTCAAAGTCAACAATATTTTCTACTCTATAAATGGCCTAAAGCAACTAACAAAAGGCAAGACCATTGAATTTATAGCTAAATATGTGTAATTAATCGTAAAAAACTAAATTTAGCCACCACATAGTGTGATAATAACAAAAGCCATTTATAATTTATAAAAATATATCACAAATTAGATCTTGGGAAATATAGAAAACGCGCCAAATAGTCTCTTATAACTCTTAGATCCCAACCCAGAGTTAAAACTGTAGGAAAACTAGCGTAAAGATAGTTTCAACAAAGACTTTGATGATAAGCTTGTTCTAAAAGTCGCTTCCCTAGTTAGTCATTTCAATTAAGATACTTTTATGATTTAATCATTGAGTTAAGCTAGGTAATTACACTATTAGTTAGTTAGTCTATTAAAAAAGGGTGTCACAAAGTCGTCTAATCACATAGAAAATCACTTTCTGTTCTAGTTACGTCAGACTTAAAACAAATAAATATATATTTTTTTGCTCTGATTTTAATGTATATTGAAAATATGGTTTTTGGTTATAAAAATAGCCTTATATAGTGATATAATCACAAGTTGTAACCTCTGTTATCCTCTGTGTCTCCCTCTCCTCCTTTAATTTATTAGATGGATTAGCATTAAATATGTATAAATTATATTTGTTTTGAGTATTACATTTTCACACGAATATATGTGACGAGAGAGAGAGGGGAAGTCAAGTAAAGGGAGGGCGAAGAAAACGCCGCATTCGTATCTTTAGAAAAGTCATCTTTAACGTCATAATGCGTCACTTTGCCGGAAAGGCAAAGTATCTTTATTATCTATGACTTTATCTACTCGAGCCACTGTGCAGAATAATAATAATTTTATTATTATTAATTGCGGTCATCTAAAGACAAGCTCTTCTACTCGCTCTCTCTCTCTCTCTTCAGTTCGGAGACGTGTGTCTCTTTGTAAAACTGTTAATCACGTTCATCAATTAGCACAAATTTCACACAGAATCGATTAGTAGTTAGTCAGCAGCCCTTCCCTCCCTCTTTTCCTTCATCTAATCATCATCCAATCGATCGATCTGACTCAATGGGTGCCTCATATATGCGCACTTAGCAATTGCATTGAGCAAACCAAAACGAAAACACAATTTTTATTAGCCTTTCGAATGGTCTAGGTCATTTTATTTGCCTTATACTTATACATATATGTATGTATAAACAAATAAACATATAGTACCAGAGACAAATATTAAACGTACCAGACAATCTGTGAAATGAATTTTAAACAGCACTAATAAAATATTTTAAAGTGTGAGAAGAGTAGAAAAGATTCCCTTGTTAGCTTTACTTATTTTTAATGTGCAAATTTTCCATGGAAATTCTTCTAAAAACTTTTATTCGTCTAATATCAACAACTGTTTTGTACGATTCTCAATTGACTCATATTGAATTAGTTTTAATTTTTATTTACAAACAAATTAGTGGTACAACTGTATTTTGCCGGCTCCCCGAAAAGTATGCTTCAAATATTACAAAGTAGTACAAAAAAAATGTGAAAATGACTTCTAGTAAATGTTTTTGTTTTTTTACACACAAGTTAATAAACAAGAATGTAATTATTTAATGTAAATTTTAGTATTTCAAATATTAATAATAATTACCCTTTTTAATGTTGTAAATTGTATATAAAGTATGACCCAGATCTAAAAATAAATAAATTTGGAAAACCCGATTAACGTTCGAAAAGGCAAATCTGTAAAATCCTATATAGCATAGATAGTTTATACACCTAGACCCCGCTTTGCGTCGTTTCGTTTTGCGTTTTTTCGAAGTTGCGTCGCTGCTTTATTAGTACTAATTTTCACTGTGCGTCGTTAAATTCTCGTTGTTGCGTTGTCTTGAGTTCGACTGCTTAACTTTTTTTTCCTTATCAGCCATTGTGGCAACGCCAATATCAACTTTTACCAACATTGCCTTTGAATTTTTGTCAGTTTTACGTTTTTCAACATTGACATCTAGCTTACCTACTTCTGTTTATAATTGCGTCTTGATATCAAAAAAGAAATGTTCGTAGAACAGTGTTTATCCTCCAAACAAATTTCAAAAGCGATGGGTCTGATTGACGAAGCAATGGAGAATTTTTATAAAAAACGATCCTGACAATGACAGAAGTTTTAAGGTATCCCAGGCGGTAGCTGCAAACATCAACTGCTACCAAGAAATTTATTTAAATTTACAAAAAAAAGCTATTCACCATACTCTGGACAAATTTTTGGTGAACGAAGCCACTAAAAACTTATAAAGATAAATAATTGAATAGGTTATTTTGATTTAATGGAAGCAATTTTTTTTTTAATGAATGAATGCAATAATATTTTTGTTTTTAAATGTTTACTTTGTTCAATTTTTCTTTCTAGAAATTAGTATTTTTTATGGCCCGGGAACCTATCTTTGATCTTTCCATGGTTGCCTATAGAAAATCTTAATTCACTTTGCGTCGTTTCAGTTTGCGTCGTGTTTTTTTGGAACGTATCCCCAACGCAAAGCGAGGTCTAGGTGTATACACTAGGGCAAAGAATATCTAATTTATTAGATATTTATATATACTTTTGTATGCAGTAATAATAAATAAAGGCGTCAATATAAAGTAGAGCTGTAAATGTCATCAAAGTCGAAAATTGTGAATCTAAAAATGAGACCTAAACTTTTCTTTAGCTGTGCAATACATCGTAGAGCAGAAGTACCTTTTCTAAACATTTTTTAAGCCTTATGGCTTCTCTATATGATTAATAATCTCCTTCGAATATCTTCTCCTTGGTCTGATTTGTCCAAAGTAAAGTTTTTAAACAAAAGGTTTGAATGAGATCAAAGGGTTCGCCTTATCACAAACTATATGTATTTTCTGCATCCAAGCCCAAAAAATAATGCAAATTGGCAGCTTCAATATCAGCACACTCAAAATAGCATCTTAGCACTAAAAAAATGTCATTTTTGTTTACCTGTGTTGTTAATAGTGACTAAATTTAGATAATATAAACACAGAACGAAAATAAACTTAAAGTTATAAAAATTACAAACCTATAATTACAGATACAGATTACAATAAACTTTAATGACCAACTAATTAATGTGTTAGGGATTTTTGTCATTGAGTCATTTATTTGAGTTAATAACAAATATTCAGTTAAAGTAAGTTAAGTAACATTAAGAGTCGTAGTAACTCGTCGATCATTAAAGAAAACTATCTAAGTATATAGTACATAAGTACATAAATAATAGTACTTGAAGAATTTTGTAAATTATAAATTTTTAAATAACTAATAAACAGATAAGTCAGAGGCAGACAGAGAGGAACTTTGCCCCCTAAGGTACTTAATAATTTGAGATTGTTAACTCACTAATCAATAAGTAAGGCAGAGGCAGATCTGGGATCTTAAAATTAGAAAGCTTTGCCCCCTAAAGTATGTAATAACCAGACCAAAAATTTTTTCTTTTGAAACCTATAAAGAATTTTTGGAATGTCCTGTGAAATAATCCTCTTAAACAATTTTAAAGTTACAAGTTGAACAGAAATTTTGAAATTTGTTGAAGAAAATTAATACTTTTATAGAATATTGCATACTTTAAGGAGCAATATCTTTCCATTTCATAGTTCTGTTGAGGTTAGGAAACTAACAAGACTCTAGAAGTTGAAGTGGATTATAGAAAAAACTTTTACTTGGCTCTAAAAAACTGTTCTATATTGTTATTAACTTTTGTGTTTATCTCTTTCGTTTTACTTCAGATACGAACGCCTTCTGAGACGAGCTCAGGTGGAGGATTTAAATGAGGTATCTGGCATTGGTTGCCTCTATCAGAGCGGTGTTGATCGTCTGGGACGTCCCGTGATTGTTTTCTGTGGCAAATGGTTTCCCGCTCAGAATATTGATCTGGAAAAGGTAATATTATAGACATTAAGTTGAAAAGTTCCTAACTGATGACATTTTTTTTGCAGGCTTTATTGTATTTGATCAAATTATTGGATCCCATCGTTAAAGGAGACTATGTTATTGCCTACTTCCATACACTAACATCCACAAATAATTATCCTTCACTGCATTGGCTGCGTGAGGTCTACAGTGTATTGCCCTACAAGTGAGTAGAGATATTATGAGTATTAAATGGATACAAATGGATATTTATTGTTTATGGGTTTTCGTCTCCTTTTAGATACAAAAAGAATCTGAAAGCCTTTTATATTGTGCATCCGACATTCTGGACTAAAATGATGACCTGGTGGTTCACGACATTTATGGCACCTGCTATTAAGGCGAAAGTTCACTCGCTGCCTGGTGTAGAGCATTTATATTCGGCCATAACCAAAGATCAATTGGAAATACCCGCCTATATAACAGAATACGATATGGCGGTAAGTTTAATAAGTTTAATTATTATAATTTTCTTAATATTTATTATAATTTCTTGCAGACCAATGGCCTACATTATTTTAATCCTGTGCCGACTGCCTCGTAGATGGCGGCCATTGTTGCTGTCTAAAAGACAGTGAATACCCACTAAAATACACACACACACTTACACATAGATACATACAATCTAATGGAAGTTTTTTATAGATTTTATAGAATGTATTGTATATTTTGTTTGTTTTTACTAAGAAAAGAAAAAAAAAATCTGTTTGTTGACACGCTAAAAATAGGAGAAAAAAAAAACAAAAAAAAAAAACAAATTCTTATGAAATGCATGGAAAATTAGTTAATTAGTTTTTTTGGCAACGATTTAAGAAATTGATTGACATTTCATATATAGAAAAGAATAATATGTTGGATTAGCATGCTGAACAAAAAAAAATGAAAGAGAAGATAAAAAAAACAAAAACCATTCAATTCAAATGCAAAAAAAAATATATATATATATTGTTAGTTATCTTTGCAATTACAAATTGTATTATTAAATGTATTTGGAATAGAACGAAAAAGCAGCAGCAGTTTGAAACCCCCGATATATATATAGAGATATATACAAAACAAACACAAAAACATACGTACTTACCAAAACAAAAAATTCAATTGTATTTATATATATACATTATATACATATACTACAAATATACACCATATAAAATGAAATAAAAAAGAAAAAAAATGTTAAAGTTGCAGACAAATGGTAAATGGGGGGACTACACCCCTCTAGTTCCCTCCCACACACACACACACAGAGACAGACAGAGAACAGCAAGCGCAAAAAGTCCTTTTGTAGATACATATTTAGAGATACGAGCTCACCGAAAAAGCTATGGAATTCCTCCCCCTCTCGACGCCCCCTTAAAGCCCCCTTCAACGAAAACCAAAACACCAATATGTTTAAAATAAAATGTTTATAATAATTATAAATAAAACAACCAAAAAAAAAGAACCTAAATTCAAAAACACGTCCTTGTTAATCTTCCAAGCACATTTTAAGCTCAATCAAAACCAAAAAAAAAAATTAAGAAAAACAATTAACTACCAAAATTAATATAGAAAATTCTCCTAAAAAAATTCAAAGAAAAAAAAAAAACCTCTCCCTTTTTTCGTCTTGAAATGCACAAGCAAAATTCGACTTAAACCAAAAAAAAACATTTAACTAACTATAAATAACTTTATATTAAATCAATTTTATGGCACTTGCAGGCAAAAACCAATTCTTAAACTAACAAAAATTTTTAAAAATAAATAATTTATTTCAAGCCGTTTGCCGTTTGCCAATGCCGTTGCAGATAATTCAAATTAAAAATGCACTCAGGGATTGATTTAAACACCAACAAAAAAAATAAAAACAAAAACCAAAAAGAAGAAGATCATAAAAAAAAACAAAATGGTAAATATTCTTAAGCTTTTTTGGAACCACACAACATCAATACACACACACACACAAACACACACCATGCAAATTACCTTTTTGCCTAAATAGTATAGAGAAAAATAGCATATATACTTATATTTGGCAGCCTGGCTAGTATGTACCTTAAAATCAACAATTGTAGACTAACTAAAAAAAAATAAACATTCTCCAAAATGCATCATACACACACTCAAAAGAAAAGGAAAAACCAAACATATATATACATATATGCCAAATACATATATTTTTAAACCACTCTCACCTGATTCCATCTAAGCAAAACTAAACAACAACAAAAATCATTAAAAAAACAAAATTTGTAGCCTAGCAACAACAACTAAAATAAAAAAAAAACAAAAGAAACAAGTTAATATATGAAAAATGTATGCTAAAGCTTAAAACAAAAAACAAATTGTTATTAAACGATATAAGAACCACCTAAACTAAAAACTAAACTAAACTAACAAAAACAAAAAACTAAAAACAAATTTAGAAAAATTCACTTAAAAAAATTCCCCCCAAGTTATGCCAAGTGTTCCTTCTTTCTAAAACAAAACAAAACAAAAAACTAAAACGTAAAAAAACAAAATTGTATTCATTATCTTTTAAATATCTGTAGATAAATCAAATCTAATATCTTCTTAATATATATATATATACATATTAACAAAACAAAAAAAATCCTTGCTTTAGTGACAAAAACAAAACAAAAAAACAAAATTTAAAAGTTGAAAGTACCTTGATAAAAAAAACAAAAGAAAATTCTGCAATTGGAATTTTTGTCTTGATTTTTTATATATATACATATATAAACTTAGTAAAAAAAAAAAAAAAATTTCCTATATATAAAAGAAAAGAAATTTATATAGTTGTTAAAGAATCTTGGCACAACAAAACAGCGTTAAATTATTAAGTTTAGGTCCAGCTCCAAAAGATTTTTGAAAGTGTTTGAGTTTTTTATGAGTTTTTTCTTTTCTTTTCTTTTGTATATACTAAGTAAAATTGGTAATAAAGAAAACATACGCTTTCGTTAAAAATAACAAACTAAATGAATTTTATATATTTAGATAAAATCAAAGGCAAAATTCCATATTTGTTTAGGAATTTGGTTAAAAATAATAACAAACTAACATATATTTAGGCATAAACAAGGCAAAACCAATATTTTCGGATTGGAATTTTTAGCTATGGTAATCACAAATGCTTATATTTGGTTTGGATCTATTGGATTATCAATTTGATATTTTTGGAATCGGGTATATATTTCTCCTTGTATTTATCAAACAATTGTTCCAATTCAGTCATAACCTTGGCATGAATTTCTTCTACATAGGCTGGATCGGGTTGAGAACTCTTTAAGACATCTATGGGAGAACCCACTAGAAAGAAAAACAAAGAGTTTAAAAAAAGATATATATAAAAATATATAGAAACAACTTACCAACTTGCACAATAGGACGACGATAGGGTAGAAAACCAAAAGTATAATTAAAGAAACCACGACCAACTGGAATCAAAGGTGAAATGCCAGTAAATTTTTTCACAAAATCTTGAATTTTGCGTAAAATTGAATTTGGAGGATTTGCCACCTGATTGAATATATCAACTTCACCAAATGATATGCTGGGGACTATAGAGGAACTATACATAAAAAGAAAAAAGAAAAACAAATATTAACTGCCATTCTATAAACTTATTTTTCATACCCCCTCACTTACCCCGTACGTATAGCCATTTTAACGAAACCTTTGCGATTCTTTAGGGTCAATATATAACGTCCAGGATGTGAATCCAGTGCCTCTTGGGCTCCACCCACTAAGATAGCCACCGCATTGGATGTGAAACCATCACGATTATCTTTATGCTTGGGATCATTTGATTTGGTTAGAAAATAGACCAAAGACTCTTTGGAAACTGAAACCAAACCCCACCAACGTAGCAATTCACGTAGAATTGGTGTCTGAAAATGCTGATCGAGTGTACCAACTTTGGGACGAATTTTGGGAAACAATTCGAGCCACTTAGTTATGTCCAGGCCCATGTTAATGCAAATCCCAGTGCTAAAAATAAGACAGGCCAAAACGATAAGATAATGTATTTTGATTTCATTTCGTCAAGTATGTAGTTGGCTAGGTATGTGATTATATTCTTACCCTAAAATGCCATGGGGGAAACTGGCTAGGATATAGTTACGATTGGCTGGCAAATCGGCTGTCTTAACCAATTCAACAGGAAAATAATTGCGATAGTTGCGATAAATGGAATTAGTACGATTGATCATCCAGCTAAAAATGTTTCATAGATTAATTTTAAGAGTTATATACAGAAGAAAACTTACTTAAAACTTACCCATTGCCATCCATGGCGGAATAAGTGCGCTTATGATCAAAATATGAATAAATAAGATAGAGCACAATCAAAGCTCTTAAAAACAAACTGCCATAGATCTAAAAAAGAAAAACATGAATGAGAAATATTTTTTACTAAATCTTAAGTACTTACAAAAAGTAGAGCCACAATTATCACTGATACTATGGGCAGTAGGAAAAAGGACCAGGTAAAAAAGGCAGTGACCAAAATTTGTAAACGCCGCTGAAGCGGCACCTGAAGTGGAGCCCATTCGATTTTCATAATTTCTAGTTACTTTTCAGTCAGCGTCTCTTTGACAACTAAACGGAGAAAAATTTAAACAACTTGTACTTATCCTTATCGAAAAAGAACTCTTGCCTATATAACAATCTCAAATCGGTTTCGAGAGCCTCATTCACACACACACACACACACAGACATTTCAAACTGATTAGGCTGAACCCAAAAAGATAAGTGTCAGATTAAAGAAGAACCCCCCATGTAAGGCAAGTAAACTAAAAGTAAAATGTTATATGGGTAATTTAATTTTTATCACAATTTACAATTACTTCATAAAAATCGAAATTTAAAAATCAATGATCAATTACTTATCTGCTTTGTTTTATTATTATAACCCAAACGATAACAATTGATATTATTGAGATGTAGTAAAATGAGGAAACTTGAACTTTAGCCAATTTGTGATTATAATTTTGAAATCTTTAGAAATATTTTTGCTAGTTCGCAACAGTTGTCAGCCAATAATGTCTGCTATAGCTAAATTGTGCGTAGACATTTTCTGATAAGAGTTAATGCTTTGCTTTTGTTGATAAGCAAACAAAAAAAGTGAACTAGAGCGTCTTAATAGAAATTTTGCTGATTCATTTTACATGTTGAAATCGACTTATCTTTTCACATATTCAATAATCATATTCATCAGTCTATGTAATCAAAACTTGTTCTAGCTTATAAGTAATTGTAATTGGCTGATCAGTTATTAGGTAATTGCTAAAGTCCATGTGTCCCCATGACTCACAATTATATATAATTTGTTGTATGTTTTTTTAGTGTTTTATTTATGTTTATGCGTCTGTCTGGTGGTGCACTTAAAAATTCGACCCCACTCACGTACACTTTTATTTGAACTGAAACAATTAAAAGTGTTTCATTATGACTAAACCAGGGAAATTAAATGAAGTCACATACAGGCAAAACAAGTTATTTGCCATCATTTGCATGAATTAAATTTGCAAAGTGGTATTTAACATTACCATAAAGCTTTATTATACTTTAAAATTATTTATTTTTGTTCAATTTATTTAAACGTCAAAATTTTGCAGTTATTATTATTTTACATTTATTTTAAAATAGCCCGCCCAGTGAAAATTTCCCAGACTCAAAATTCCCATGCTTACCAACACTGTGATGCAGTAATCGGTAATCGAATAGCTATCGTTATCATTGCTCATCTCTTGTGTCAGGTGCTGCGCTTCCACCAAAAACAAAAAAACACGAAAAACAAAAACAAATTTGCAATTCCAAAACATAAACAGTTGATGTCCGCTATTGTAACATAATGGAAGTCGATGCCGAGCCGCAAGATCAAGATCCGCATACCGCAATTTACGACGATAGCCTAGATTTTGGATTCTACAACATGGCCCATGGCATGCTCATGGAGATTAGTGATGAGCTGCGAGAAAAGTTCGGGTCGCAGGGTCGCCTAATGTTATCCCAACTAAATAGAATCTATCTTGCTGCCCGGAGTAGTGAAGTTAGTATGCCAACAAAAATGTAAATAACAGACTTAATTCAAATTCATTTACATAGATGATGCGTTTCGTGGAAGCTCTCAATGTGGTGGACAGCAAGGAAATGCAAACCCATTTGGTTAATATAGTGAGTATTCACAGTATATCACACTAAAATGGGGTAGACTTCATTTTGCGTAATGACAAGAGGCGCATTGCCTCAATTACTACTGCGTCATTAATGAAAATAAAAAAATTTGTAGATACCTACATACATATGTATAAACATTTGTACATATATATTTATATATATATATATATATATATGTATGCACATACGATTTATATGTAAAAATTGAATTCTGTTGCCGCTGTTTGCCTTGGCTCCTCTTTGTTTATCGCCTCATCTAAGCGAGAGACAGAGAGGGAGAGTGTGATAGAATGAGTGGGTGTGAAAGAGAATGTTTTGCCAAAAATTACAAAAAAGGAAGGAACAAAAAACAAGCCATAGTAATTCATTGTTTATTTTGATGAAATTAATTAAATGATGTGATTTTGTTTTCACTGAAAACTCTATTTAAAACCAAAAGCATCATTTTGTCATATGCAATTACCATTCAATAGAACATTACTCATACGCCTCGTGGACCGACTCTCGCTCTCGATTTAGCTGGACATGAACTTGGCCAAATGCCAAATATATCATTCTTTTTGCGTATTTCCTGAAATGTGCGTTCATTAATTCACCTTGGTGGGGCAAACGGCGCTTTATCAATCTAAATCTAATCAAACTTTAATAAACTAAATAATGCCAACGGCTTTATCTTTTACCATAATAAGAAATAATATAAGCAGCACTTTAACTCCCTCTCTCTCTCTCTCTGCTTTCTCCCATTCCCTCTGTTTATTTGGGCAAACAGCTGCCGGTTGTAAATAAGAAACCCCCGAAAATAATGCAAGGATTCACTCTCTCGCGCCTGGCTAAACAGCTGTTCAAGCGCACTCTCTCTTTCCACCCTGTTATGGGCATACGCTCTCTTGTCAATCAACCCCCTTGAATCCTTCGAGGCAAAACTTCGAGGGTTGACCGGGAAAATGGAATGTGAATCGTTTTAATTCCTTCGTCATACAGAACGAAGTTTTATTGAGTTTTACATAAGGACACAAGCCAGTAGTTTGTTTTTTAGTTGTCAGTTATCAGAGAAAATAATAAAATTTCGTACTATGTACGCGGAACTATATCGGTAATAGGAAAATAAAGGAATCTCTTTGATTTGCATCCATTGCAATTTAGTTTTCTGTATATTTTGTTTTTAGTGCACGCAAACGTTGGTATGAATCCGCATGGCCAGGACCTAGTTTCTGGCGGGGAGTTCGTAATGAGCCATTGCCAGCGGTTAACTATCTTTCATATCCGGCGGTGAGTTCTATGACCTAAATAAATGGCTATTTTTGGTGTCTACACACATATAGAGAGAGAGACCAAGACGCAATACGGCCTGGATGCAGCTGCTTGGTTGCTGCTTGGGTCGGTTTGATGGGTGATGGGTGGCGAAAAAAGAAAAGTGCAAAAACATTGTAATATTTACACACACTGAGAATAAGCAAATTGTGCAAACAAAGAGTATATACAAAGGCAAAAAGTCATCATACTCAACGCAAAAGAAATATATATATATTTAGTTTTCTTTAAAAGATTCATCATGACGGGGGGCACGCACTATTTTCGCCTAGCGACAACCTTGACTATGAAAGCTGCGGCTGTGCAACAAATTTCAAATTATGTTGCCCCTGGAAGCTAAGATTATGATTTCTATTTCTAGAATTTTGATCAACCGGATGGACAATCCTTGACCCCACTGACCATGGCCGCCATGTCGGGCAATGTGACTTTCGTCAAGACTTTACTCTCCCACTATGACGTGGACTTGGAGAGGGAATGTAATGTGATCTTTGATGGTTTAGTTGTTTATGGTGCTACTGCTCTTTGGGTAGCTGCTGGAATGGGACACTTGCAGATTGTTAAAATGCTAGTCCAGGCCGGAGCGTCTATTAATCATAATACCAAGGCGCAATCATCGCCCTTAAGAGCTGCTTGCTATGAGGGTAAGTTTTTGTGAGCTCTAGAAAAGGTCTTCAATTGATTGATTTCTGTAATTGTTTAGGTCGTTTGGATATTGTGGAATTTCTTATTGACAATGGAGCCGATGTAAATGCCACAAATCTATTTAACAACAACACTCTGATGATCGCCGCCTATAAAGGTCATGCTTTGGTGGTCAAGACTCTGCTGGAAAACGGAGCACGGCCCGATGAGCAGGCCTTGTGTGGGGCCACCGCTTTGCATTATGCTTCGGAAAGTGGTCATTTGGATGTGGTTGAAGCTTTGCTGGATCATGGAGCTACCTTAAAGAAGAATGAACTGGGTCTATCGCCAGCCTTGCAGGCAGCAGATCGTTTGCATGATCGTGTCGTCGCGGCATTCCTAGAACGTCCTGGCCTAATGTCGCAGGAAGAGAAAATATTGACTTTAGAGCTAATTGGAGCCACATATGCTAATGATAAGTCCAGATATGATATCAATATGGCCTATACCTATCTATTAAGGGCCATGGAAATGCGTTACTCCGATCCACGTAATGTCATACGCAAGAAGGTGGAACCCCCCGTTCCGGCCTATGACAGTTGGTTTGAGACTGAGAATTTGCCCGAATTGCTGGCCATCAAATTGAATCATCATTCCATACATATGGAATCATTGGCCATACGAGAACGCATCTTGGGACGCAATAATCCGGAAGTTCCGCAGGCAATTATATATCGCGGTGCCGTCATGGCCGATCATGGACGTTTCGAACAGTGTCAAGTGCTTTGGAATTATGCAACCGATTTGCGTATGATAAATAATGTAAGAGAAATCATATTTAAATGTTTTCGGAACCACTAATTATAGAATTTTGTTATTTTTTAGGTCTCTGTGGAGCGTGACTTGTTGCGTTTTGCGCAATTATTTGCCCAAATCTTACGCGGGGACAATCATAAACTAACTTTGGATAATGTGTTACCCATTCTCGATAAGTGCCAGCAGGAGATACAAATAAATAAGTGTAAATTAATAAGTGCCAAACCCAATACCTGTGCCAGTCTCGTCCAAGATCAGAACAATCAAAACTGCATAACCGCATTGTATTTGATCAAAGCAGTGACCCAAATGGCCCGACGTCGCAAAGATCAGGATATCAACGAGGAGCAAATTCAACAATTGTTCCTGATTGTACGCAAATTTGTACAGAACGATACCCGAATGTCGGATGGTCAGACTTTGCTGCATCTCGCCGTAAATGGTGTGACAGCCGTGGATGAGTTCTTTACCAGTGATATGTGTAGATTTCCCTGCTATGCCACTGCCTTGGTCCTGGTGCACTGTGGTGCCTCGACAAATGCTGTGGACACGAATCGTAATACTCCATTACATATATTGGTGACCAAGATACATCCATCCCATGATCGTCAGTATGAGATGGCACGCATATTGGAATTGTTTGTCGAAGCTGGTGCCCATTTGGATGCAGTTAATGCCAGTGGTCAGACAGCTGCTGTTGCCTGTAAACAAGGTCAGTAAGAGTCATTTAGATATACAAAGTTTATCTAACATATAACTTTTTCTCTCTCCTTAGCTTCTTTGGTCAATCAATTGCAAACCTATCAAAATGCTCATACCAGTTTAAAGTGTTTGTCTGCTCGCACCATTGCAACAAACAGATTGAGCTTTAAGGGATTGATACCCACCCAATTGGAGGCTTTCATTCAAATGCATAGTGTAAACAAAGTCATACCATAAAGGAACAAACAAAAAGCAAAGAGAATTTCTCGAATTTAGCTACTTAAATTAGCCAAACTGTAAAAGGAAAAACGTGTATTGAGGTTTTAGATGAATTTTTTTTCTTCATTAATCTCTTTTTTGGATACACAATTCATGTTTTATTTATTTACACACACAACATTTTGACTGACTGTTTTACTTTTCTTAAAATTTAAATTTTTCTATATATACATAGATATATATATTATGTATGTTTTTCTTGTCTTGTAACTCTAATCCATATTTTTATGTAAAAAATTATGTTTTTTTTTTTGTACAATTTTTTCTATATATGTATATGTATGTATATGTAAATTCATCTAAGGGGAGAGATAGTATGTGATGTATTTAATATATTATATGTTACTCGCTTAGGGCAAATTGAAAAAGAAAAATATTTGTTTCAAATCAATTGAATTGATTTGTTTTCTGTAGGAGCGAAAATAAATAAGAGAGAATATGCATGTAACCAAAAATACACATATATATTAATACTATATACACAAAATGCGATAGATTAACCATTTCAAATCTTATTGTTAGATATTAATGTCGCTTATTTTGGGATTATTCTGTCTGACCTGCGGATAGACCTGAGGCTGACGCATTACCTCCTCATACGATGGAGGCGGAGCTAGAAAATGAATATATTTATATAGAGAAATGACTTGTGAATATGTTAATCAAGTTTTTTTTTATAACGCACCATTAATCACATAATCCTCGTCATGGGTATAGGCAGGATTAATCACTGCATCTGTGGGATATGTACGCTCTATGGTACGCTCTTCCAGAGTCGAGCGATGTGAATATCTTTGCAAATTATCCGTATGCCGATGAAAATGATTCATATAATGATCTTCACGTTCAACATCATCACTTTGCAATTGAATAACATGAACTGAAGGACGACGTTCTGCACAAAAAGGAGAAATAGAATCAATAAGCTATTCGAAAAAAATGTATTTCCATAGACTGATCCTACCCGTCTCATTGATGGCATCGGTATAGTTCTCGCCGAAACGGAATGGAGCTGCTAATGACTTTTTACACTTTAGAAATAACACAATTAATATCCAGCCCAATATGAGAACTAGATAGACAAAACCCAGCATGCTCATCGTCCTGCTGTATGTTGTTGTTGTTATATACAAAATCGATAAATGCCGTCACAATGCTCTTGCTGGCCCCATCGAGTGGACATTGTTGTGGCCTCAGTAGGTCCTAACGCACAACTAACTAAACTGAAGGCGTCAAACCGAAACCAGCCAAAAGCCAACTGGCCCGTCGCCATATCACCCACTGACCACAACAGAGAGAACTACACAGAGAACACCATCCAGACGGCGGGTAGGGCATGGGACATTGAACTGAATATTAGGGTTATTCAAATGAGACTACGAAACTATTTAAGAAGCTCGATTAACATATTAATAGGTAAAGTTTTTTTTTTTGTCAATGTTGAACTAATTAAATGTAATGTTTATTAAAAATGAAAACTCAATGTCTATACTGTATATATTATATATCTGTATATATAATATCTACAGATGTAAAGAAATATGTATTCATGAGAAATGATCAACATTATTAAATAATAATCAACAGTATTGCGAAAAAAATATTAATTCTGTTTCATATACAAAAAGGAAAACTTTTAGTAATAATCTTTAGATTCTTAAGCCCGTTCAAAAACGATTTAAAATCAGAAAACCTACAAATATGAGATGTCGTATCAATAAATATTAGCCCAAAGGAATGGAAGGACTTTCACTAAATGTTACACTCAGATCCTGAAAAGGGTCCTCCTGGACTTAGGCGGATATCTTAAAACTATAAGCTGTTTACTTTGTTTATTATATTGCTTAGTAATGTTTTCTAAGTGACTCATGTGGAGATTTAAAAACTATAAGCTGTTTACTTTGTTTATTATATTGCTTAATAATGTTTTAAAGATCATCCAAGCCGCCTCTATCTCATCTTTCAGTTCTTGTACTGTGTTAAATTGCAGATTTTTCCTGTAAATCTAACATACTAAGATGCTCCAGAGATTCTCAATCGGATTGAGATCTGCGGATCTTGCTGGCCCGTTCATAGCTGGGATTTCCTTCGAACAAAACGATGACTTCGTCCCCCGGATAACATGGATTGCGGCATTATCTTGTTGGAACAACCATTCTCTACTTTAATTTTCATTCTAAAATGGGATGAGATTGCTTTCCAGCATCTGGATGTAAACTGCACTCTTCATTCGTGATGATAGAAACTGTAGCTTCAAACACCCAGTCAAAGAAGAGGCTCCCCAGCTATTACCTCTTGGAGAAATAGCACTAGGAAAAAAATTGGGGCTCCTTCCTCGGATCATCCCAATATCATGGAAAACCATAAGGATCATTCAAGTGCCCTTATTGTTTATCAAAAAAAAATTGCCTATAATTTATATGCTTATTGTAAACATGAATTTCGTTATTATAGTGTGATGCTTACGGATGACCACTGTGTCTCTATATTTTGCACAATTTTTTTCCAAGCGCAATTTCGGAGAAGGAACTTTATACTTATTCATTTTATTGTAGAGTGATTACTTTTTCATTTGTATTCAACTCAAATTGATTCGATTGCTCTAATAGATTTCAAATCATTTATTCAGATTGCCTTTGATTTTATAAGTTTAAGAGATTTGGACAATACATTTGAGTCATATTAATATTCATTCATTCATCATTTTATGACATAACTAAACTCACTTATTCATTTTGATTCAATTCGAATTTGATTTTTCGGTCATTGGAATCTAATTAGAATGTTGACGATACATGATTAATCAAAGACTTTGAAAAGATATATATATATCTAGTCAGAATTATATTTATATATACAAAACCCTCGTTAATATTCCATTTAATATGCATAAATTTCTATATCTTGAATACCCTTAATGCAAAGTGGTCAGAGTAAAGTGATTATTACGGCTCTGTGTTCTCCCCCGTCTATACATATATTTTCCTTGTTTTTTCGATGTTTGCCAACTTTGATTTCTTTATAATCATCATTTAAAATGCACGTGGATGGAGTCGATAAATAATTTCTCGATTTGATAAGCGAGAAAAGGTACAAAAAAAATTTAATCAAATAACATATACATATGCATTTTGGGTGGAAAAGGAGCAATGAACATGAGCTCATTTCCTGGTAAATTGACATTTGTGACGTCACATATCGTTAGGCGATTCCAGTTAGCCTAGCCACGTATAAGGTTAATAGTTCACTTAACATTATGTATGATTATTTGTTAACCCTAAAAATAAACTAAACAGCTGACCTCTGAACAAATGGTTTTGCAATTGACTTTTATTTTACTTTCATCAATGTTTTTTTTTTTTTGTATGTGCGTTGAAATTGGTTAATAAATTATTTAAAAAGCCTTAGGTCTAGGTTCGGTTGGTTCTGAGGATGGAAAGGAGGGAGGAAAAGGTGATGACTTACAATTTCTTATTACTAAAAGTTCACTTAGGAATAGGCTAAGGGTTTAACAAAAAGTTTTTGGGAGGGTTTGGGTCCTTCGGTTAGTTAGTTTATGGCACAATTTTGGGTTACATTTTGGGGGGAGGGGGCCAACTTCTATTAGGATTAGTGCAAAAAATTGTATATATACTATGCGATCTTAACTATATATCATATGCATGTATATATATAAATTGGTACACAATTGAGTGTACTATCACAAGAGATCATTTGAGTGAAGTGGAGAGAGCCCATCAGAGACTTGTTGTGGCCTGCAATTTTAGATAGCGTGTTCCATTTTCCGCATCGGCCAAATGGCCTGGTGAAGAGGCGTAGCAAGTTGTGGCTGTGGGTGTGCCAGGACGACTGTTGTTATTGTTGTTGTTGGAGCTGGCACTGCTACAACTATGACTGCCAAGGCTAACATTTGTCATGTGCCCACCCCCTGAGCCACCGCCACCTCCTGAGCCACCACCTCTTCCTGAGCTATTATTTTGACGTATGCGTGTGGCTCCCCATATTAGCACAACGACAGAGGTAACCAATATACCCAAGCCCAAGCCAGGTAGAAAACTTTTGTTCAACGAATCTATAACATTATAGTTATGCAGAAGTTGGGAGGATTGTTGTGGCTGTTGTTGTTGGTGCTGCTGGCCGCGAGGATGTGTATATTGCCGTTGATTCCTTTCCACATAATCATCACCCGTCGGAAGTTCATTCTGTGTGGTATAATAGGTGGGTGATCGTTGACGTTGATACTGACGTGGCAGAGGAATCGATCCTGGACTACTCAATTGTAGTTGCGTTATGTTTGAGCAACCAATATTCAGATCGGCCTTGGGATTCTGCTCTTGCACCATAACCAAACAGAAACGATAGCTACGAAAAATATATAAATACTATTAGTTGAAGACCTTGATAACCAATTAATAATGCTCACCTTTCGCCTATATCCAGGGATGAACTATCTGGCACTATGACACTTACAGTATTCTGACCGTTTACCACTTTGCTTTCGCAATGAATCTACAAGAAATGGCAAATATTAATGATATTCTTAACCCAAATCGGTTCTTTTTACTTACCGGTGAATTGTCTATGAGTATTTCATTGATATTCTCTTCCTTGTAAACAAAAATGGCATCACACATGTAATCCTTTTTACTGAGATTCAATAACCAAGTCAAAATTAAGCCATAGTCCGCTGAGTAATGCAATTCATGGAGTATGATCTATAATGATAACGAAATTAAATAAGAATTTCCAAATCCTTTTCTTATTTTAAGTGCATACCTCTTCGGATAGATCTCTGACATTTGAAGATTGATTCGGTTTAGCCAGAGTCTCCAAATGTTGCATTATATTGGCATTGTCCTTTTCCACATTATCCATGTCACAGCTAAGTGTCTCCACGGGAACCTGCAGCAGAGGAGCTCCCTCCAGGCGAGGTGGCGTCACACAGGATGCCGATAAACTGGAACGCAATTTGGTGACCTGCAACCATTCGGCAAATGGACGTATACTACAGTCGCAGGATAAAGGATTTTCCTGCATTAGAAGGCTCTGCAACTCCTTGGCTCCATCCATAGCATTGTGGGCCACAATGGATATATCATTGCCGGCCAGGCGCAGTTCACGCAAAGATGGCAAAGGAGCTATTAAATCGGATGTGAGAGCTCGTAAGAAATTGTGTGTCAAATCCAAGACAGTCAGTCTGGAGAGATGCTGCAAAGAGGCACTCGAGATGGCCACAATGCCATTGTAACTCAGATCCAAACTATCCAGCGAACCCAGACCATAGAAGGCATGATCCTGCAGGACATCGATTTGATTGTGACGCAGTGAGAGACTGACAAGGCGGGAGAAATTAGCCAGAGCTTTGTTTTGAATGCTTTTGATCATATTCCTGTTCAGATTGAGGGTCTCCAGAATCCTCAAACCCGGCAGCGTTTGCTCACTCAAAGGACCATTCAAATTATTTGCCGTTAGATCCAATTCCCTGAGATTCAAGCATTGACTGAGCGACTTTAGACTCTGGGCGTAGTCACCGAGACGATTGCCACCCAATTTCAGGACACTCAATTGCCTTAGATTACTAAAAGTTCTTTGCGAAATGCTAGAAATTTGATTGTTGCTCAACTCCAGATAAATAAGATTGCCCAGACCCACAAAGTCAGCTGTGCCCAGAGCCTTAATCTTATTGTTAGCCAAATCCAGACGTTCCAAGGCCGACAAAGAGGATAAGGCATTCCAGGGAACACTCAGCAAGGCATTGCCAGGTAAACCCAAAGCCTGCAAAGGTCCTTTAATCCCAAGAAAAGCGGATTTATGTACCCGCTTGATTTCACCCGATGATATGACCAGACCATGCAATGAGATGCCATCAAAGATTTTGGCATCACTCAAGAAGGTAACATTACGCAAAGAGCAATCCAGCAGGGAAATGGAATAAGGTGAACTCCGCAGACGTTCGGCCAAGAGCTAAAAGCAACAAATTATAAAGCAATTCGGGCCATCAAAATTTCAACTACTTACCAAAAGACCATGCAGATCGATGTTGCATCTCAAAGTGTGTGGCAAATCGCAACCACATTCCAGCATCTCGGTATTCCTTGATCCTGTGATATTAGGACATTTCCATTCCAACAAACCATCATCCACGGGCAGAGGCAGCGATGAGACCTCTTCGGCTTTTCGTTTTTTGGTTGAACTCTTATTGAAATACTTGACTGTGGACAATTTGGTTTTACTTTTCGAAGCTGGAGCTGGAACCAACGAGGCTGAAGGGGAAACAGCTGCTGCTGATACCACATAGGCTGTGGGTGTGGTTGGTGTGCTGGAGGTGCTAAATGTGGTGCTGGTGCTAGTGGAAGTTGGATCCTCTAGCAAATCCTTTAGTTCATTGGCCTTTGCCTGTTGTTGTTGACCAAAACAGAGCACTAAGCAGAGGCATAGCCAGAAGCGGAGGCTGTAAATGGAAAAGTTTTTCATGGAAATTAGTTGTTGTTGCTGCAAAATTAAAGAACAACAAATGCCTTTTGTTATCTAATACCTCTTACTAAAGAGTTGCTTGGTTCAATTCTTTATCATTTTTTTGGAGGTGTTTCCTGGCCCAAGTTATCTTATCTTTAAGTTTGTTTTTCCCACAACACGAGTCACAAGTTTTATCTTCAAATTGTTTGCAATTTGCATTTGAAAAGGTTTGGCTTGACATTTGTTTTTCAAGTTATTAAACCCCCTCTCTTGAAGGGTATTCAAACATTCGACTATGCCTAACTTTCTATTTCATTTGTACGTTTGTTTTTTTTTTAGGTCAAGCTGTTGTCGAGTAGGTGCAGATGCAGTTGCATTTCATTCAAAGACAATTTGCCAATTTAAAGCTTAACGCAATCAAGACATCAAGAGATAAGAATCAAAATAAATGACTTGATCTATTATTATCATAAATGTCAAAAATGAAAAAAAAAAACAGAGTGTGTCAGCAGGTCAGGTCAGTTCAAATTGAACTACTAACTGACCCCACTAAGCCATAGATCGATTAAGAATATATAAAATCTAAGCAAAGTATGAGATTGATTGAAATGAAATGAGCTACTTATGATCATCATAATGATAGATAGTCTGTAGTCTCAAAGTAGTACATATGCTACAAAGAGATCTTAATTAACTTAGTTAGTGTTGGTGAGTATGTTGCATTGTGTGTGGGAGAATTGCTTGATTGAAAATTGCGTGACATCCGAGGCTTTAAAAACCCAGATTTCGGAAGCTACGCAGCCAGTTTGATAGTAAATATATTCACGACAAAGTCTCTGATCCAGTTAGTTGTCGTGGAGGAAGGAAGCTCTAGTAAAGTGTAACCGAGAGAGAGAGAGAGTGAGATAAAGAGAATATAAAGTGGTCCTCCCGCCCTAAAGAACTATGGCTAAACAAATCAAAAATTATGCTTTCATTATCCTGATGCTAAATCTAATCATAATCAATCAAAGGCATACATTAATAGAGGCCAAATTGCTGACACGTTGCCAATTGGCCAAAGAGCTATTACGACACGATTTTCCACGAAGTTATCTATCCAATTGTGAGTGCACTTATACATATATAAAATCTCTCAAAAATTAGAATATCCTTTTCGATTTTCTTAGGGGTCTGTCTGGTTGAATCGGAAAGCGGTCGCAGCACTTCTAAATCCATGCAATTACCCAATCAAAGTGTTAGCTATGGTTTATTTCAGGTAGGTCAGTGTTACACTTGGTCATCTATATTTATCAATTTATATATCTATTCCAAGATCAACAGCAAAAACTGGTGTCGTAAGGGACGTCGTGGTGGCATTTGTAATATCAAATGTGAAGGCAAGTTCACTTCCATGATTACGAATTAATCATTAATTATAATGGATTTTTATTTTGCAGAGTTCCTAAATGATGAAATATCAGATGATTCACGTTGTGCCATGCAAATCTTCAATCGACATGGCTTTCAGGCTTGGCCCGGCTGGATGAGCAAATGTCGTGGTCGCACATTGCCCGATGTGTCGCGTTGTTGACTTTCATAAAATTTTCAATATGAACTAAACTAAATTATAATTAACTAACTATAAAATACATTTTTGCAATTAAATTTCTTAAAAACAGGAGAGAATTCGCCCCATCCAACAACAAAAAAAAGAAACCCCCCTTAATAACTATTCCATCTAAACTCTTTTCTCTCTCTTTTGATCAACAGCTGGTTTATTATACCATGCTCACATAGGGTGAAGTGGTATATTCAAGTCGCCAAAATGTATGTAACAGGCAGAAGTAAGATTTTCCGACCTTATAAAGTATATATATTTTTGATCAGCATCAACAGCCGAGTCGATGTACCCATGTCCGTCTGTCCATACGTCTGTCCTTCTGTCCGTCCGTTTCAACAAGCAGATCTCGGAGACTATGAAAGCTACAGCCACCGAATTGGGTATATACCCTCGTGTAGTATGTAAGTTGAACAAGTTTATTTCAAATTTTTGCCACGCCCCTTTCCTCCCTGCAATTTAAGAAAAAAAGAGTGTTTTTCTTAAAGACTATTTTAGCTAGAGACACCAAATTTGGTATGTATATTTGCTTAGTAAATTCGCGTATTCATTACGTGTAAAGATTTCGCCACGCCCCTTTTTTCCTTCGTAATTTGAATAAAATACGACTATCTCCAGTAATTTTTTACGTTGTGCAATGAATTATGGCACACTTAAATTCGATCTTAATATCCATAAACATACCAAATTTGATTCAAATCGGACAAAAAATAGCCATGATATACATATAAAAGATTTTCCGGAGATGGCCGTTGGCTGGTGGCGGCGCTAGTGTGCTCGTATGCTTGAGTGAGCGAGATACTGAGATATGCTTGTAAAAAGCATGTGAACAGAATTTTTGAAAAATACGTGAATGCATTTATTATTATAAATTTGAAATATATTTGGTTTACTGGTGCATGGTATACCAAAGTCGCCGAGTCGACTTACTTACTTCATTTTTTTTATAGTTGCCAGTGAAGCGTTAAATTTCTACATGTCATACATAGCTTATCAACTAATATCAACAACATCATTTGCGTGTGTTTTTTTCTTTTTTCAAAGAGAATACAAGTACACGAGTTTGCCACGAGAGAGCCGCCCCCCCTTCATTAATCAGCCGAGAAACCTTTTTCTGAATACTTTGCGATTTAGTACTCGAGTTCGGGTCAACAGCGCCGCATGTTGGCGGTAGCTCTCCGATCTGCCAGCAAAACATATATATTATATATATATATACACATATATAGATAATTCCATTCTAAAGTAAAGAAGATCGAAACTAGTTTGCTTGAGTTTTGTTATTGTGTGTTATTTTGTGTTTTGTTAATCTGCCGCGTTAATTGAAGTTCAGGTAAAAGTGAGTGCCGGAAAAGATTTATATCTTTGCACAGTTCCCGAGGAATTAGCCTGGCTGTCAGTTAGATATTAGTTACTTGTACATAAGTATTCGAAAGTAATTCCCAAATAGAGAAGACAAAAGAACAACAACAGCATCATTAACTCTCTTGGCTGCTTATTGTTTATTCTCTTTTGTTTATAACCTTGAGGTAAATTATTCTTGGAGAAATATTTTCTGGAAATATTTGGTTGGACACGGAAGGCATAGTAAACAAAATAAAATTAAAATTTTATATAATGAGAAGGGTGTTAATCACATTAAGATACACAGTAAAGAAGTTTTGAAGAGGTTCTAAGTATATAATATTTTATACCTAAGTACATGGTAATATTTTATGGTAGGTATTAACCAAATTATGATTAGTTAACTATGTAATATTAAAGAGAGATTTAGTCAGAACTGTGGACTGGAAGGAATCCTCTTTGACCATATAATGTATTGTGTCTGGAGATAAGCGCGACGAATTCAGAAGTATCAGGCCACTATATCTTATAGCTCACAGCTATTTGCTATAAAAATAAGTATTTGTCTGTTTAGTACACCTATTAATGACTGTGCCAAATTTCATTAAGATATAGATATAGACGACTAAATAACGTAGCCTCCAATGGAACGATTCATCGTTATATGTAAATATCTTTAAAAAATGAATATGAATGAATTTAATTTACTTATTAATAATTGTGCCGCAAATTATCAAGATCAGATGACTATATCGAATAGCTCTCATGGAAACGATCAATCAACAACAGTGTCTTTTAATAACCGGGGTTTTTCCCAAGCAATTTTTATAAAAACTAATACATGTCAATTTTATTGACTTATTAATGAATATGTCTAATTTGATCAAGATCTGAAGGTTATAAGATATAGTTTCTAAGGGAACGGTCGGTCGATAATACAATTATCGTTATAAAAACTTTTCTGTCTTCTTATGCCTTGATTTGCCTGCCTTCTTCTATTAATTTACAAGCAAAATAATCTAAAATGTTTGGTCAAAATTTAATAACTATTTTATATTTTATGTACAGTCATATAATATTAAGATAAAATGGCGTGCTATATGCTCTATTTATGATTTTTTGTATAAAATGTGGCAACAGAAACTTGCAAGGGTATATAAACTTCGGCATGACCGAAATTAGCCCACAGAGCTCTGATATATATAGATTTTTATAACTTTTCTAAGCGAATTTCCTGTGAATATGTTAAACTTATTCGTTATCTTTGGGCAACTTTAAGACTTTTCGACAATCGTTTTCTCTAAAATCCTATATAGTATAGGAACTATACCTTTCCACGACATTTAAAAGTTATGTAATATCTAGGCAAATTTATTTCGCAATTTCTATTGACTTGGACTCTGCAATTAAGGCGTCATAACTAAGATAAGCAAAATATGTCTAAGTTTTTGCCTCATAAAATTTGTGCGTTCTTAGAAATTTAGTGGCAATTTAAACAATGATCAATTTGAAATATAATTCATTGATCTTTAGCAGAATGAAAAGAGCTGCTAAATAAACAACAATTCCGTGTGAGGTAAGGTCGAAAAGGTGTGCATTTGAAATGAGGAGGTATTCAAATGGGCCCATTTACTTGATTATAAATCAGACACAGACACTGCACTTATCAGCCAGCTAATTCCACGAAATTTAAAATATAAATATTCTAATCTGTATATAATAGAAATAACATTATATTTGTCTATTTGCCAAACAGCAAAAGCATTCCCCAAAAAGAAAAATAAAAACAAAAAGATGAAGCACTACCTGCTGATATTGTCGTTGATTGTAAATTGTCTTCTCATAAGCAAAGTGCAATCAAAGAAATATTTGAGATGTGAACTAACACGTGATCTAGTAGAGAAATATAATTTTGACAAGACATTCTTATCAAATTGTAAGTAGTATAATTTTATTATTTAGATTTCCCTTTTGTTGTGATTAATCATCATTTGTTGCTTGCAGGGATTTGCCTGGTTGAGCATGAGAGCGCTTTGGATACCTCAAAGATAACAACAAAGGAGAATAATAGCAAAAATTATGGTTTATTTCAAATCAATAGTAAAGACTATTGTGCCGAGGGACGCAAGGGGGGACGCTGCAATAAGAGATGCGAGGGTGAGTCGGCAAAAAACCAAAAGTGAAATAACAAAAGTGCTTAAACAGGTTTTTGCTTTGCAGACTTTTCCAACGATGATATTGGCGATGATGTTGCCTGTGCCCGCATGATACAGGAACAGGAGGGTTTCAAATACTGGAAAGGCTGGGATCGTTTCTGTCGCAATCCACAGAATTTACCCAATTTGCGTATCAGTTGCAATTTGAGAAGCCTTTCGCCCATACGTTCGGCAAGGAATTTTCTGACTGGTTAACAGAGGGCACAGAAACAAAAAGGAGACCCAACGTACTTACTTATTTTTTTTTGCATTTTTTGAAGGAAAACTAAGGGGAAGATGATGAATTTATAATGTAATATACATACATATATACAAGCCCACACAGAAATTGAGTTTTTTCTTTCGTATTCTGTTTCTCCTTTTCTTACAAGTGGGCGAGTTTTAAGAACCAGGGCTGGTTTAAGATAAACTAGGGGGCTAGAATTTGTTATTAACTGAACAATTTGGCTGTTTTTTATGACTCTTAAGGTAAGAAGGGCTTTGGCTTTTCATTTTATTTCATTCATGAAAATCGGGAAACTATAGCCCCCAAAGAAACTATCGTTTAAAAATGTTGTCATTTATCAATAACTTCGTTATATTCCAAGCGTTTGTTATAAAAATTGATATAAATTACATTTAGTTAGTTATTAATTACTATGCCAAATTCTATCAAGATTGGATGGCTATATCATATAGGTTCCATTGGAAAGGATAGGTGAAAAAATCATTTCTTGCTTCTAATGAGATTATGACCAAAGTAGGTAATCAACTTACACACATTATTACACATGCCGAGAGATGCTAATAACTTATTTGGGTACAGTGAACTTGGTTTTTGACCATTAGATCCAGATTTTGTAAAATCAGGGAATCTGGGGTTAAAACATAGGCACCCAAAAGTAAACTATAGAAAGTTTAAGAATATTTTTTGAAGATTTTTAACAGATTTTAGAATATTCTGTTTAAGATTAATACATAGCTCTTGTTTGCAACTGTTACTAATAATGAACAAGTTGTTAGATGCAAGAGATTCCAATAATTTGTTAACATTAAAAAAACAAAAACATTGTTCGACTCTTTATATCATACTTTTGAGTTCAAATTTTACACATTTTATTATGCAATTTAGCAAAGAAGTACCACTTTGTTTTTTTTAAAGGGTTTTTTTTATTTTACCTTGGTGGTTCTTGAAATAGCTAAACAGACAACCTTCTCACCTTTTTGTGCTATCTTTGAAATAATCTTATTTCGAAAGATTGACCTCAAGCCGTCTAAATTGCAAGGTTTGATTTAAATTTCAAATAGGTCGTAGTCTAACCAGATATACCCAATTATTAATGGGTTAAAATAATAATGTTGAATTTTTAAACTTTGCATATTTTCAACACTTTTTCTTCGAAGCCCTGACGGAATGGACAAATACTAAGTAGAGGTTCGTGATCAGCACTTAATGAACCTAAAACACTTTCATGACCAGTGTAATCTATAATTCAGGTAGAATTTGTTATTAAATGGAAAGTTTGGCATGTTTTTTTGAGACTTTTGTGCCACAAAACGTTTTGGCCAAATAGAAAATTACTAGATTAAACACTTAAGCTTTTAAGCATAGATAAGCAATTGAAGTCAAACTCTACGTTAAATTCATTTCTGAATTCGAAAATGTCACCACCTTTAATTAAAAAGAGTTGATCAACACCACTAGTGATCCTAATTCCGCTCCTGTTGAAAAGTATTCCCTAGACGACGCCCATAGTTAGGCCTTCTTGTTCTTTTGTGAAGTTTCATTGACATCTTCTGCCTTCACCTGGTTGTAACTTACTCTTATTGCATATGTATATGTATGTGTGTATGGTTTTACTTTGACAATTGCAACGATAATGTGTGCTTAGAACGATATCAAGCTACACACACACAGGCACACCATATATGTATATTGTGTGTACACACATCATGTAATATCATTTGCATTTCCGTTCAAGAGAAGACAAAAGCTTGTAGAGGGCATGCGGCATTTCCGCTTTTGGTGTTTGTTGTAGTTGTTGTTGTTGTTGTTGTTACCTTTGTGGTTCTACACGGCAGGGCAACCAAATCAGGGAAGCGTATAAACAACAATAAGATTAACAATAATAACAGACATTGGCCATGGCTATGCGTTTGGGGTAACAGGTGGAAAATGGAATCAAAAATCAGAGCGTAACACACACACACAGAGAGAGAGGAAAAATGGAAGTGGAAATGAAAATGGAAAGGCAGATTCCCGCCCCGGATCCGTTCCGTTTCGTTCCGTTCCGACTTCAAGTCGTAGTTAAATCGTGTGTTGTGTCGTGTCGCGGTTCTGGTTCCATTAGAATGCGTTTTGCATATGGACGTGGTCAAAATAAATCACACACTCACACACACACAATGAGTAAAAGGCAAATTTAAAATGCAACTCACTTCTCTTCACGCTAACTGCCCAACAACCACAACAACAAACAACAATAGCAACAACTACACGAACAATTGATGTTCGAAACGTTTGAGTGCCTTTTGATTTCCGCTCCTTGTTCAGGTTTTTTTTTTATTTTTGGTTTTTTGGTTTCTGTGGCAACTAATTATAATCCACCATTCACTTTAAAATATTCTTGATCCAGCCTGTCCTGATGATGGTTCATCGCAGTGATGAGTGGCTCAAATGAGTCATCAATTTTTGATTCTATCATGGGCGTCACTTTTTAGACATACGAAGATGCTCTTAATTTAGTAAAAATTATTTAAAGATTAGACGAGGAAAACTATAATTTTGCTAAAATTTTAAACTTAGAGTATATAAAGTTTGAAAATTCTTTCAAAAATGCTTGTTTTAACTTAAAATGTTTGAAATATTGGATAACAATCTATGGCCCAAGATAAATTAGCCATTTATGAATGGTAAAGCATTACACATGTCAACAGCCATTTTTCGGCAAGGACCTGATATACCTTTTTCGAATAATTCGATGATTCCGATTATGAACTTTGTTTTTTTGGATAGACTCTAGTGTCTAAGATCTTCAAAAAACCTCATTTATTCAGGTACCGTGAAGTGAAGCCGTGAAGTCCATATATCTTTTTTCCAAAATCAGATTATATCTAAAATGTTTTCATTACATACTTCAGATACCAGATTATGATTTTAAAATTATTTACATAAGTTTTCTGATGTTTTATGACCAAAAAATCGCAACCGAATGTAAATAACATGTATTTATGTGAATATTTCAACAAATTCAAAACGATATTCTTCAAAAACTGATGAACTTTTTATGTTTTTGTTATTTTTTATAGTTTCTGTGTTTTTCTTAGTTAGTAAAACTGGGAAAATCTTACCAATTCGAATTAAATTGATGGAGTTAGAATTAATTTACAATGTGCCTGAATCGCTTTTTCAGTTATTTTGTTTATTTTTTCTCTCAATAGCTATTGATTCTAGCGCCGTCAATTTTATTCTACCCCAACGACCCTAAGTTATCCTAAAAAGGGATACGTATGTAGTCCTTGCCGCAATAAGAAGTACGATTTGCTTGCTCTGTGTTATTTATCAAACGATATAGAATGTTAAAATACAAGAAATATTTCATAATATCTCTTTTATTACTTTTATTAGTTATTTTGCCATCGAATTTTATTTACAGTCAAGCTTTTTTATGAGATTGACTTTTGAGAAAAATCAAAAGTTTTTTTTAATATGGATCGACCCCTCTCATGGCTACACCTTTGATCCTAGTGAAGTTGGAGTCCAAATCTTTTAGCATAAACTTGCTAATCAATCCATAACAAGTCAAAGACGCCAACCATCAAACAGAAAGACTTGTGACGCCAGTTGAACTTGATTGGAATGGGGATTTAGGATTATGAGTTATTCATAACTTCCCACATGGAAGACAAAGGATGAATTTTAAAATGCAAAACGAAGTGCTAATACTCTTACAACATTGAACAAAAACAGAAACTGAAACTAAACTGAAGATATGCCAATGGTAAAAGAGTAGGACCCAGACAAAAACCTGACTGAAATCAAGGCAAGTCCAACGTATTCAAAAGAAAAATGTGTGTTGGTTGCGTCTTGTGTTGCAACGTAGGTGCCTCGAAAAGAGGCACAGTCTTTGGGTTGCAGTTGAAAGATGAAAAGATACAGATACACAAGATAATGGGCGATGTATGCCAACTCAAACTGTGTGTGTGTGCCTTTGGCTTGGCTGATCCTGGAACAACAGACATTCCATTAAGTAGGATTTTGGAATAGACAAATTCCTGCTTGTAACAATTGATAAGTTTTTGTGAGCCGCTTACCAGTAGACCCGAAAAAAAAAACCAGAAATCCCATTTTAACCATAATTTAATGCTAAATTGCCAATCACATACAACCAACACACACACACACACACACACACACAAACACACAGACACACACAATCCACCCGAAATGGCCAAACAAAAAATACCTAAGCCAGCCACCACTGAAACAATTAAAACGCGTTTTTTTCACGTATTTAGCCTGCCTTTTTTGGGCAAACAAGAAATTGGCCACAAAAATAACAAGTAAAATTTGTAAAATTTTATTTCAGTTTAATCTTAGATGTTTTGTGAATGCTCTTTTTATCACAAAAAGATAAAATATTTGTTAAAAAGTAATTACATTAAAGCTTGGTTTAAATTTACTATATACATTATAATTATCTTTAGTTTTTTAGTTCCTAATTTTTAGGAGCATAATGTTAATTAATTAGATTTGGTTAAACATTAAACAGACAATGACAACTTAAAACTAAAACCTAAGATCACAAAATATTATAAAATATTTAAGAATTATTTAAAAACCATTAATTTACTTTGCGCTTTTTGAAAGCTGAAAAAGATTACTTGATCACTTGAAAATTGATTCATTGTTCATTAATTTATCAAAATACATCAAATTTAACAAAAATTTAATCTACAAAATTCGACAAAATTCACATAAGTTCTTTACACTGCGAATGAGTAACTTTGCCAAATTTTAGATCATTTTTAAATTTCTTTTAAATGCTGTTTTACTGAATTGTATATTAAATGTAATTATTTATTATTATTACATATTTTTTTTTTATTATTTTTATATTTTTCAATTATATTTATCTTTTCCAGGATAACAAAAATTAAAAGGAACTTCAAAATATCCAAATAAACCTTAATTTTTAGAAGAATTAAGAGTATTTCAAAAGTTTAAGTCTTTATTTCTTCAATCTTCATCATGAAATCTACATTTTATTTTTAAATTTTCTGAATATATGAATTAATTAATAAATGAATCACAACTAATAAAATGGTTTATAGTTTACTCATTTTTTATCCAATATTTACCTAAAATATCTCTCTTGACAAATAATAATTTTTTATGTAGTAAAAATAAATTACATAGCTCTTTAATATAAATATTTACTCAACATATAATTTATTTTAACGGATAATCATCAATATTTTCTTATTCAGAAATACTAAATTAGGTCGTCAATACTAATTAGAGCTGTAAAATGGCAGCAAAGTTGAAATATTTAAAGAAAAAAATTGACATTTGAAGTTTTAAGCATATGTTTCAGCAGTACATCCTATGATTGGTCTAATTCGCCTTTCATGTTATTTATTTACACAATAAAATTCAAGATGGCACCTATGTCTCAAAAAAGTAGAGGTAATAAGATAAAACTAATTGTAGATTCGGAATCAGTACTCTCAAATAAGTAGACAACAGTAGAAAAACTGCATCCAAATGACAAAAAAGTTGTAATGAGTTTCTATATTTAAATATGGAAATGTTTGAATCCATTTCGAAATATGATGAATTGAGATTAATGGGAGATAAAACTTTTTAAAATTGGACAAATTGGACAAAATCTAGCACGAATAAAAGGCAGTTTTAATCAAAGTTGTTCTTGAATTGTTCTTAATCAATTTCTAAAAATACATTTACTCATTGGGAATCTGTAAATTTGCTAGATTTTGAACGATTTTCATATACACAAGTTCTAATATATGCACTGAAAAACCCTAAAAACTTTAACTTTAATTTTTTGGTTTAATTTACTTGTTAAAGTCTCTCATGACTTAAACTGAAACAATTTACTTTAGACCCAATTTTATATTGTCACATGTAATGCAATTTGTTGCACCAACTGTTCAGAAAGTCCTATTGCAAAATTTATTGTTGGTTCACATTTTTTTTGTAAATTTTGCAATGGCACAAAAATTGAGAAAATTTTTGGTGTTTTATTTTTTTGCCTTAAGCCATCATCCACCTGCTTGGAAAGCTGAACGAAATGAATAGTGCATATAGTGCTCGCACATGTGTGTGTGTTAGTGTGTGTGTGTGGAAAATCTAGTAAAAGTTTTTGGCCAAAAAGTCAGTTGAAAAAGGTTCAAATGTCATGAAAAAGTTGCAACCGCAATGAAAAAGAGACGTGAGAGGAAAACGAACATGAAATAAATATATGTACATGAAAAGAGTAAAACCGAAGCCAGCTGCTTTCGAAATTGAAGTAGCCGTTGCAAGCAGCAGCAACATCAGCAACACCAACAACAACAACAAATGCTGCATGAGGCTGAGACTGAGACCGAGAGTATTTAGCATGTCAAATGGAATACGAATGAAGAGGTGAAACAGAAGGAGGCGAGGACACACACAAAGCCGTGGAAAAAAACACACACACAAAGGGACACACACAAAAGGGACGACAGGAAATGGTTAAGAGAGAGAGAGAAAGAGGAATTTTTATTTTAATTGTCCGGCCACGTCCTTTTCCTGCTGAGAGAATGACTAAGCTGAAATTTGCTCTCCCGCCATACAATAATGTTTTACATTTCAAAAAATTAAGACGGAAACGGATATTTGTATTTGCCGCATTATGTCCTTGATAGTCATCTCAAGTAAATAGTAAAATAAAAGAAAATGATTTTAGAGATTAAAAAAAAAAAAAAGAAGAGAATAATCTCAAAAAGCAGCAGCAAACTGAACCAACGAGACACTCATAAATTTTAAGTTAAATTGCTTTTAGTTGTTCAACCAAAAATCTGTTGCCCCTTGGGCCATATTCATATGCAAATGGCATATACATTGGAAAAATGCATACAACAGCAACAACAACAACAACAACAGCAGAAAAAGAAGAAGCAGAAAGCAGAGAATCCAATTTAATTTAAATTAAATGCAGTCAATTTTATACCTAAGCTGAAACCGACTTTTGAGTTCATCCTTTCTTGTGCTTTCTGCCACATAAAATGAGAGATTTTCATGGCTTAAAGTCATTCATGAAATGGTTTGTTTACCCAAATACCCCCAAAAAAGAAAGAAGAGAAGAGAAGCAGAATGAAAAGAAGAAGGGAAAGAAAAAAAGGCACATTTTTTTAATGGGATTTTGTATAACCTTTTCTTACTTTGGGGTTAAGATAGGGAATCGCTGCAGCATATCAGCAAAGAAAAAACAATATCAGAATCTGTTTAAAATTCTGTATTTACAGTGGTGAGCACAAGTGGATATATGTTTTGCAAATGGTTGTAAAGTGTTCGAAATAATGTAAAAAATGAAACCATTTGATTTTTAATTAGAATTAAATTCGTTAGAATAATATTAGTATTTCCAGTATAGAATATAGTTGTAATAAACTATCAACCTAACTATTGTTAACAAGGAATAGAAGGTATAGCCTTCGGCTTGGACGAAAACTACATCCATACACTGAGAGGATTAAAACTTGATCCTGTGATTGAAAATTGAACTTCGTTGTTTAGTTGCCTAATTGACTGGGCCACTTAGACACTTTAGACAGCGGAAAATTCGTTAGATATTGACTTAAGTTCCTTAGCTTTCATTACACTAGCATTGCAACTAAGCATTCTATTTACCAATTTCTGTAAAAATTCATGCGATGTTTTTTCCATTAGAGGCATATGGTGTCTTGATATCAATCTCACAATTTTTTACTCTTTGATTAAATGTTTGCTTTTGTTCGTATTGTGGTTAATATTTTAGTGTCTGTTTGGAATTTGCGCATTTAGCCACACAGCACGACAAATGGATCTCTAAAATAAAAAGATCATCCTTATCGATCATTATTTTATATGGTTTAATCAATGGATTTCGTCATTCCAGAAAGTGAAGTAGTCCCAAATTATCAAATCGCCTTCACATACGTCTTAGTCACTTTGACTTGATGCTTTTTAAGTTCTTCTTCCTCTCCATCTATCTAATACCAATTTATTATATTCCATCTGACAAAATAATCCTTATTCGACTTTCTTAGGCCACATTTTTAGATGCTTTGTAAAATTGGAGATTAAGTATAACCTAAAGTGCTGGTTTCTTTAGCTTTGCCCGATTCTGCAAAACTCTTAGTGTTTAGTTCACTTACTAACAATGGAATAATTACCAAATCAAATATAAACATGATAAATACTCGAGCTATGGACACAAGTCTGGACACCGAAATGACAGTAAATATTCATAATTTTTGAGACTTTTCTTTAGATTACCAGCTGATGATTATGATTACTTTAATAATTGATTAAAATACGATTTGAAAAAGAAACGCAATAATAATAATTATAATGTTTAAAAAGAGACGGGTATGAAACTCGTCGTTTATGTTGAAACATGTGACTTCAAAACAAAGATTCAAGTCTGATTCAATCCTGGCCATGCTAACATTTTCCCCTGATCAATGAGCCATTTATAATTAAAGTGAAGTAAAATAAGTTTCAAATTTGATCAGAAACATTAAAGTACATCATAGTATTATCATAATCATAAGACAATTCGTTTTTCAAACATATTGGGTTGCCTTAAATATATTTTCACTGAAGAACAAATTCTGTTCAAAAAGATATTGTTTCAGTTTTGCATTTGGTTTTTCTTGCAATTTGGCTTACCATTTCCTTTCTAGTTGAAAAAATTACTTCAAACTTTGGTACAAGAGAGTAAAATGTTTACAAAATCAAATGGTATGCCCATACCTTACATAATAGGTATATAAAAGTCGTACAAGTGAATAACAATAAAAACACCACTTGTGACCATTTTTATGGTTTTGGCCACTTGTCAACTTTTGTTGTCACTGTTACTTATTGGTTATTGTTTTTGTTGTTGTTGCTTTTGTGGCTTTTTTGTCTTAAATTGTTTCAAGTACCAATATCTTAAGTCCCCCCAAAAAATGGTTGCTTGCTTGTAGGAGCCTTCTACCCACGTGTATGTTCAATTAAAAAGTAATTTGCCTAACAACAACACCAACAACAACACTAAAAAGAAACGACAAAAAAAAGCAAAAAACAAAAAAAAAAAAGAAACCACCCACACATTTCCGTTTGTTTTGTCGGCCCACACGAAAAAAATAGTATAACAGAAAAATGTATAGTATAATACTAATTTTTTTTTTAATAAATAAATAATTTAAAAAGAAAACAAGTTTTTTTCAGATTTTAGTTGTGACAAACTAAGCGCAGCTGGTCAAAGGAAGGGGGAGAAGGTCGCAGAAACAGAGTTTGAAACTGAAACAGGGGCGGCTTACAAATGTTTTCAATATTGGTTGAATATTTTGGAAAGCTTTGTGAATGGACATCAAAAATTTGATAATTTCATTATGATATATCCATGGGCATATGAAATTCATTCAAGTCAAATTGAAATTGCACAAAAAATCTTACAATGTTTCATTTTATCACTTTTCATTCGAAAACAAACTTAAGGAACAAGTATAAAGTTTGTCCTCGAATGAAAAGTGTTAAAGTGAACATAAAGTCTAGGACTCGAAAAAGGAATAAGTATTAAGTTTGTTTTCCAATGAAAAGTGTTAAAGTGAAAATTTTTTTTAAACATAAAGTTCAGGACTCGAAAAATCAATTTTTTCAAAACATATTTGGACCAACATTTATATATAGACCTATGTATGTATATAATAGAAGCAGAAAGTGGATGTTATCTTAGAAGAAATAAATCCAACTGAAATTTTTTTCAAAATGTAATCCTTTGGCTTCATAATGTTAAGACACAGCCAAAGGACATATGGTTGGCCAATCCATTGGACTTTTGTATGATAATCTCAAGAGTAACATATATCGAATTGCAGATTTTATAACAAAAAAATTATTTTAACTTTTGATACTCTTTTAAAAAGAAAAAATAGTTGTGTAAAAACTAAGAGAGTGCTAAATTTTGCAGTTTCGCATTTGGTTTTTCTTGCAATTTGGCTTATCATTTGTTTTCTGGTTAAAGAAATGACTTCAAACTTTTGGACAAGAAAGTGAAATGGTTACAAAATCAAATGTAAAAGGAACCATCATCATCATTGTAGTTTAACTCTGAAAAGAGTTATGAACTACCTAACTGAAGATTGTAAACTGGTATTACAGTTTTGCTCATTAGTGTAGGTAACAGATGTTAGAAAAACATTAGAAAACGCCTTACAAACGCCTTAAGAAAAGCATTTTTGGTGCATGAAATGATAAGACTCCTAAATAAGCAAACATTTACAAGTTGCCACACATCATTTATAAATAAAAAACTCAATATTTCGATGGGTAATCCATTCATATCATTTCTTTAAGTCTATTTAAAACAAGAGATTCCTAGAATTGGCTTACGCCCTTTTGTTGCCCCCTTCCAGAGATGTTTTGGTTCCTTGGTCGATTGCAAATATAAGTCTAGATGTATGTATGTAGGTATAAAAACCTTAAACAAAAAGACCCAAGTTGCCAAGTTCACATCCCACGTTAACGATGGCGAACCGACAACGACGACGACGACGACGTCAAATTCAAAAACGCCAACGCATAATGCATAATGCTAAATCGTCAGTTAATTGCGACATTTTGAAAGCGAACTCACGCAAGCACACTCCCATACACACACAACACACACTGACTCTGATGGGTAATAAAACGTTAAACAAAAGACAGTCAAAATATTAAATTTAACAAACATTATTGAGCGGGAGAGAAAAGAAAGAAAGAAAGAAAGTCCCAATATAAGTTTTGTGTGGGTAGAATTTATTTGGTTTTGAAAAAGAAAAAAAAATGCAGCTAGGAAATAGATTTAGAAATGAACTAAATTAAGCATATTGTGCGACAACATCAAATGACATACCACACACACAGATACACACACACACACTCACTGATACAGACAACTTCTCATATGTACATGGCCCACACTAAAAGCAAAAGCAAGATCTCCAAAAAACCCACACAACAAATGCAAATGCCAGTATCTCAAGGCACCCAGAGAGATAGAAAGAGAGAGAGAAAGAGAAAAAGAGAAGACAACACACTCTCAACTGGTAAGTCAAGAAAAAATTGTTGACTGTGGAGGAGTAAAGGCAGAAAAGTGCTAAGTGAATGGATCCACACAATATATGTAGACAAATGCAATATAATCAAATCAAATCGTAACGAATCAAAATCAAAGTAAAAAACCACTACAGGTTAGATGGTTGTGGTGGGGGAGGGGGAGTAGGATGGCTTATAGAAGAGGGCTAATCTTCTGTTGTGGAGTGTTGACGACACACTTTGAGGCCTCTCTTGGCCAAATTTGGCAACTTGTTGTGGAGCAACTAACCAGCCTTAGAGGCAGCACCAGCAGCAACAAGTAAGTAGCACACACACACACACACATATGTACATACTTCGTTTAAGCTACCTTTCCCTGTCGCACTCCTTTCTGCTTCCTGACGCCCACAGTACAAAAACAAAAGACTTAAGCAACGAACTTGCCTCAGTCACTCAGTGGAAGAATAAGCAGAAGCAAAAGAAGAACAAAAAAGAAAAAGCAAAGAGAAAAAAAAACAAAAACAAAACAAAAGCAAGGCGCTTAATGAGCCGCATGTAAAGTAGTGAACCACAATAACAACAACAACAACAACACACAAAATTTCTTATATAAACATTAATTATATTTGTTGTAGGCGTTTGAAAATGAAATGAAAATAACAACAATAAATGTATGCTTAACTTTTAATGCAGATGACCGACCTAAAGATACTCTAATATTATAGGTTATAGATTTCTATAAACCACATGTTATATAAAAAAGGAATTTGATTGAATACGGAACCCGATCTTCATTTATTGAATTCATATTATGAACTATGTACCCGAATAAATGCTGAGTGTACACATACATATCTATATATATATAAAATCTTAGAATCTAGGAGGCAACAATGGTTTTTGAAGAAATTTTTATTGAGCCTTTACGGGTTTGGAAATTGTTTATACTTCATGCTTTGCCTTGGCCACTTAACATTGTGCCTTTGTTATAATCTTAAATGTTTATCAAATCGTGTGGATGCGTTTTTTTGTTAGGTTTTAAGCAAACTTGACAAATTTTTCTTCATTACTCAATTTTGTTTGTTTTTTTTTGTTATGTTTATATAATTTGGCGAAGACATTTCTACTGAGCTCGATGTTCCGTTTTAAACATTGATTGAATGTTTATTCAAAAACTTTACTTTAGATTACATATACATAAGCTCTTCAATAATTCCAAGCAAAGATCCCTTAAAGATCTTAAAATCGATATATGGTTTAGCTCTATAGATATTCCACTACTTTCATCTTCTTGCACCTTCTACAGGGTATTAAAGCAAACAGATACGCACACACATTTACCTGTGGTACCTGCTGTGAAAATGTCTTAAATATGAAATTAGAAAACCAAAAGACAACACAAAGTAGAAAATAATAAAAAAAGAGGAGAAGAAAAGAAAAGAAAGAGAGAAAAACAAAACGACAAAGCGCTAATTGCGCGTAAACTGAACAACTCAGCTTAACTTCGACTCGGTGTGTGGGTTAGCCACTCCCACTCCTCCCTTTGGTGCCGCGACTCTTTCCATGGCCTTTCCTCAATTCATCTTTCTTTTTCTTTCTGACAAAAAGTGCGTAGGTTGGAAAAATTTTTCCACAACAACAAAGGAAAAACGGAAGTGCCATTCAAAAAAAGGGTGAGATCAGATATTAGTCTAACAATATAATCCATTATTATTAGAGTTAGATAATATTTAGCTGGCTACTAAAACCATTCATAGGCCTAATGATTGGATTGGATTATATACATTGAAATTTAATTTTTTCTTCTTTTTTTCACTTTAGAAAGGTATCAAATAGCAATTAACTTATTTAAAGATAAAGATCAAATAGTTTGGGCCACATTTTAGCGGTTGCTTTTGGTATTGACGAAAACGAAAAATGAAGTCCAATATTATGCTGCGCCTTAATTTTTTTATCAGCGTGCGAAACTTAAACAGCGAGTGAAACAAATATTCTGTTACCAAATTGTTTCCCAACTCATAGAACTCAGACTGACTTTGGCTACGATGGCATCGATGGGACTTGTGTGTGTGACACCGGGGGTAACAAGGGTTTTTCCTTCTTCTTGCTTTCTTTTGCTTTATGTTTGTTTAAAAAATGCGATAAAGATCTTTACGGACACTCACACAAAATACACAAATGCAAACACACACACACACAAACACACCGAGATACACGCTTACACACAGGTAAGGGAGACGATGAAAATTAAAATTTCATTCATGGAAAATGAAAGAACCGGAAACGGATGCAAGGGCAACAATTCACTTGGTTTCTTGGGCAGGAGCTCAATAGTAGTGGCTCCTTAGGCCTTTTGTGTGCAACGCGGTTGGTTGCCTTCGTTGGTATTTTGACCAGGTAAATGTGGAAAACTTTGCCGACGGCATTTACCTGAGAGATATCGTTAAAATTTGCATTTCGATTTGCTATAAAATTTTTGTGTATTTTTTTATTTTTGAGCTGCAAGTAGCATGAACAGAAGCAGCTGCACTTCAACCACAACGAACCGAAACCGACAACGACAAAAACTCAACTGATCTCAACCTATGCGCCTACCCAGGTAAGCCCCAGACAAAACTAATCATCTCTCTCGCTCGTGTGTGCCTCTCCCTCTCTCGCTCACTCTCTCACTCCCTGTGTAGCAATGTTTTCATTCATTCATTCACAAATACAGGTCTGAAACGGAGAGGCCCTGAGTCAGAGTCTGACTGTGAATGGTTTTTGGTTAAACTATAGTTAGGGTGACGAGACGGCAGAGTAGAGAAGGGGTGGAGGGAGATGATGCCGTCTACGCCTCTGCACTCATTGTGTGTACTGTGTGGGCAGTCGAAGCATGGCCAACGCAGTTCAACATTTTCGATGTTGTTTTCTTCATTTCTTAGTTTTTTTTGTCTTTTTTTTCTGTTAGCTGGATTGCATCCTTGTCCATAAATGTCTTAACCCAAATTCTGCAACATAGAAGAAGTGCAAATAAATCACAGCAAAAGTTCTCACACTCATCACTTGACCATTGCCCGACCATTGGTAAACAATTTTCTTCTTCATCTTCTTGTTGTAGTTGAACCGTTTATTCTTCTCAGCTTGTCTGGGAGTAGCGCAAATGTACAAATATGGTGAGTAAGAAGAATAAAAAGAAAAACGGGTTACAAATGATTAGCACTCGGCACACACACGCACCGAGCATACACAAAACGCATCATTGGAATTGGAATTGGATGAGGCTATGGGGCAATGCTTTGCTTAAGTATTAGCTGAAAAATTTAATTAATTTCCCGCAGTACTAGTATCCAGAGTTTCTGTCTTAATCGGAACCAATGAAGGTGGTATATTTAGAGTCTGCAAAAGATATAGAAAGATAGATGAATCATTAGACCAATAGAAGCATTTCACTGTATTTAATGTGCAAGTAAAATCTATTACTTAATAAGTAATTTTGATGATCTTTAATTAAACTTCACATAAATACTTTTTTGTTAGCTAATTAATAGATGTGAATAAACATATTTAGGTAAATAAATTAGTGTTTTTAACGCTTTATTGGAGCTAATTACTTTATATAAACTCAATAGATATTAGTTGTTAAAGGGCTATTGTGGCTTATGAAGCTTAAGTGGATATTCTTGGTTGGAAACAACTAGTTTTAAGGAAGGCAATGTTCTCGTCATTTGAGGCAAACTTCGAATTTGAAAGCGTTTTTCTCGAAACCAGAAGCGATTTTAACGAAACAAAATGCAGTCCTGGCCCTATTCAGAATTTTAAAATATTTTGAAAAATAATTTTTTAATATTGAACAATAAAAAACTAGACAAACAACTGGTTTTCTTTTTTGAACGGTCGCCATTCAGTCAAAAAAAAAACAAAAATTCAGGATTAGTTTAGGATCAGAATTACATCTATGCTGAATCTAACGTCGGCTTAAACTTGGATCTCAGATAATCCTACGTCTAGTTATCCTTGCCGCCAGCACCTATCCTTTTTTTTTGGTTTAAATATATATATAATTGAAATAAACTTTGCAATATTAACTACATTTTTACAACAAAACAAAAGAATCTAGAGAGAATCAAAGTCTGGTTTTAACCTTTTTAAAACTTTTATCTTGTGAAACCTGAGTCTTAGGTTATTCAAAATATTTATAATAATTATCTCTACCTAGACACATAGTAAGTATAATTTTCTATTAACTTTTTCACATGATCACTTTCCTAATAAGGATCCAAAAAACCAAGCTCTCAATCAAGAATATTCCCCTTAATATTTGACATTAAAAGTAGTCTGACTTACCTTGCCCGGACAGGCTGCTTCATACTGATGTTTAAGACTTTCCATTTCATAAATACAAGTGGACAAGGCAGTGCGTAATTCGCAGAGTAAAACCATATCCGAACGTAAATCATTGAAGGATGTGCATATATCTTCTGTAGGCGGAGGAGCGGGATCTGTGAAACCAAAATAAAATACAATTAATTAAGTTTAAAAAACATTTTCTAGGAGTCTTTTGCTGAAACTCACCAACTTTAAATTCTTGTATAGCTTGTTCGAGAGCCTTAACCTTTCTTTGTCCTATATTTGCAGGTAATTTCATTTTCTGAGAGCGCAGTGAAACACCCGAACCGCGTAGATCCGCAAATTTAATGCCCGAGCTACCTATCTCAATGGCATTCACCACGGAATCCACTTTAGAGGGACGCGGCTGATGATGGACCTTCTTTTTGTGAAGTTTCTTTTCATATTTCCTTGTACTGGGCGTATTCGAGGCGTGCTCATTCTGTTGATCGGCCTGGGAGATGAGTTTCTGAAGATCTTGAGTCTTGCGTTCACGTTCCTTTTTGCGTGCTTCGATCTTTTTCATTTCATTGATGAGCATCTGTTCCTCCTCCACCTGTTGGGTGGTGCGCTTAAAGAGTTTCTCTAGTTGTTCCTTGCGCCTTCTTTCATGTTCGGCATCGTAGGTGAAACTCTTTCTTTCGTTTGTTTGATTCCTTGCCTTGGCTAAAAGGCTAACTGCTTCATAATAACGTTCCTTGAGTTCTTCCACAGTTTTGGTTCCGTGCTGTTGACGATTCCAACGATCCGCCATGACAATGAAGCGCAAGTCAAACCTGTAATAGGAGAAGGTCAAATTAATATTAAGGATTTTAAAATAAAAAGGACTTTACTTACCGCCTGGCCAAGTCGAATAGATGATCCGTTTGCACTTTGCTCCAGTTTTGCATGTTGTTCCTTAAGTGGGCATTATATTCGGTCATCGTATAGGAGGGGATCTCCAGCTGCTTATTAAACTTGGCAAATGGATAGTCGGTACTCTCATCACTGACTCGTTTCCAATGATGAAAGACCGCACTATCATTACGCGCCGGATTCGAAAAGGGCGCCCATTCCCATTTTCTCACTTTCTTCATGCCAAGCCGGGCCTTGGCTTGTTTGTAGCCAGCTCCGATTCCTAGAGCCGTATCAGTGGGCAATAAGGGTGGAGCATCCTTCTTATCCGTATACAGGAGGGCAAACACCTCACGGTGCATACCCTCGGGACGCCGGGAGTTGGGTTTGGGACTGCAAATGCAATTTGTTTATATGAAAAATGGCAACAACAGATTTGTTGTTTTGCCTTACCGTTCGAAATTGCGCTTTTTGGTGGCTAGAAAGGAGTCCCTAGTGATTTCGGGCGTATTGGCACGCTCCATGTCCAAAATATCACGTACATCGGCCGACATTATGATAATATTTTAATATTTTTTATATTTAATTGAAAATTTATTTATTTTATTTACTATTTTCACGCACAAGTGTGGTCACACTCTTTTGAAGAGTGACCAGATTAGGAAAAAAAAAAAAAACAAGGGAGCTGTGTGACCATATTCCAGATTCTTTTGAAGTTGGCTAGCCAATATTCACGTGGATTTGGAACGCCGCAAATTATGTTGTTTTTCTGCCCTTCTTGTGGTAATCTTTTAATTATTGAAGAGGACACCAACAGCCATCATCTCTCCTGCCACACTTGTCCCTACGTATCAAAGATCAGGGGCAAGATCTCAACCAAAACATTTCCTCGCCTCAAGGTATGTAGATTGGGTATTCTAAATTTGTTTTTTGTTACTTAATTGGTTTCCCTTTTTATTTGTTTACCATTTAGGAGGTGGATCACGTTTTGGGTGGCAAAGCAGCTTGGGAAAACGTGGATTCCACAGACGCCGAGTGTCCGGCTTGTTCCCATAATCGTGCATATTTCATGCAAATTCAAACTCGTTCAGCGGATGAGCCTATGACCACATTCTACAAGTGCTGCAATCACCAGTGTGGACACAATTGGCGCGACTAGATGTTAATGCGCCGCCTACTTGGCCATAGAGCCCGTTTAACAAATTTAATTCCATTCAGTACCCAAGAGATGGCAAGTCATCCCGTGTGCTCAGTAGATGAAGAACGAGCTTTAGATCTTGCCCGTCAGTGTCTGCTAGCAGGTCAAATCATTGCTCTGCCCACAGATACGGTCTACGGCTTGGCTTGCGATGCCAACAACGAGCAAGCCATTCAGCGACTGTACGAGATTAAGGGACGAGATGAGCACAAACCTGTCGCCATTTGTGTGCATAATATTAAGGCTCTCCGTCGTTATGGCCAGGCGGATCACCTCGGCGACGAGCTGCTAACTCGTTTGCTTCCAGGTCCACTGACCATAGTGATTGAGAGAGCTCCTGCCTTAAGTAACCCCTTACTAAATCCTTCAACCTCAAAAATTGGTATTCGTATTCCAGATTTTCAATTCATACGCAAATTGTGTGGAGTTTGGCATGAGCAACCTCTGGCTCTTACCAGCGCCAATCGTTCCAGTGAGCCGAGTAGCCTGCAAGTTGAAGAATTTCGCTGCCTTTGGCCACAATTAGGAGGCATATTTGATGCCGGTCCAATTGGTTTGACCGAGGAGCGACGTCTCGCCTCCACTGTGATTGACCTGGCCAAACCAGGCAGCTATACTATAGTTAGAGCCGGTGTTGCCCTGAAAGAGACACGTAAAGTGCTCGAGGAATATGGCCTAAAGGAAAATAAATACCAATAGTGATTCAATCCAAATGATTATAAAATAGTTTTGAATTTTAAAATTATATTCGAAATTATATCCATTAGAAGTCTCTTGTTCTTTTGGTTTTAAAAGGTGATGCAATATTTCCTTGCATTTTCCAAATAAAATATTTTTCGTATTTACATTTAACAAATTCTAATTTTTATTTTAGTTTCTCTTTTTTTTTTTTACTGTCTTCAATTTTGAAAGAACATTTGGGGGTGGAAAGAGCCAAACTTGTGTATAAAATATATATATATCTATGTACATAAATTGGAACTATAATTAAAGCAAAAGATAAAACACAACTAGACACTCCATTTCAAATGTGAGGGATCAGTCTTCATCTCGCCGGTCAATTATTATATGTAGGATGCCTAATTTCTAATTGTAGTAATTTGTCTTGGCGATTTGAATAGGACGACGTCGTCGTGGCAGTTCATTGTCCAGCAATCGCCAACGTTCCGGCGGCCATACAATTGCCACAGCTCGCGCCGACATTAGACCTAGTGCCACGGGACCGAATGTATTCGAGTCGAGTGAATGTCCTGTATGATCTCCTTCAACCCAACAGTGGCCATCGGGAACCCTTACTATTTCATGTTTATAGCCCAAAGTGGAGACGACATCACCCTGCATACCGACCACTCGTTTTATAATCTTTTGGGCAGGATCCTTTGGTGAGATTAGGGATATTATATCTCCACGCTCAACTGCACTATTGTGTACCCCCCAGCGCAGCAGGAACACATAATCTCTTTCATCTTCCACAGGATTAAGAGCGGGTTGCATTGAAATTCCTGGAAGTAAAAATTGTGATTAGGTAACAATTGAGCATGCGGCAAAGCGAGAAGCCCTTACCATCTACTCTAGCTACATAGCCAACGCAATCAAGGAAGGTAATACCCAAAGGTAGGCCATAGAGTATGGATTTAAAAAATCGTCCGAACGCCATGGATCGAGATGAAACGGAGTTGGATTAGCGGGTGGAAATCAGTATTATTTTTTTGATGTGAATATTTTCACGGCTCCAATCACTGTTCTTCTCTATTGTGGACTCATAAGCAGGCTGGAGATGAAAACATTACCAACATTTCGCTATATTTCTGGATTCTGTTGGTTGTCAGAAATATAAATGAGTATTTGTTTATAAAATATATTAAACAAAATGTAAAAATCAAAACTTACTCATTTTCAACAACAACTATCGAGTTGATAACAGCTGTGCGCACCGCAAACTGTAAATTAACATTAGATAGGGGGAACAAAAGATAGCACAAGGCAAAACTGTAACTTGTGACGTCACATATGCAAAATTGTTGAATCTTACGAATTTACCCCTGAGAAACTGTCTATTTACAAGCTAGGTGGAAACGACGGATTTGATTTATTTTGATTATTGTACTATAATTACAGGTGATTATTAATTTCATTTATTACAAAACCTTTTACTGTCTGAACACAGAGTAGGAATGTCATCTGGTTAGTTCTATTGGATCACTCAATCTCAGCACCCCTCTAGCTCAGCGGGAATGGGTATTTCGTTTTGTATGGCGAATTGCAGCAGTGCCTTGTACTTGTTTTTCCAGTTGCCCACCTCGCGACGTATTTGCTCATTGTCATCGTGCATTTGCTCCAGCTCAGTCCATTCATACGATTTCTTGGTCTCGAGTTCGTCCTTTTGTTCAATCCTTTTAATCCTGCAACTGGCTGCATATCCGCGATTCTTTAGCGTACGTCTACGCTGTTTCATACGCACAATCTCTTCGCGATTCAGGCCACGCATCTTAAGGGTACGATTCAGATCTCTCACAGAAATGGTGACCAACTCGTCGTCCGTAATGTCCGGAACGGGACAAGGGGACAGAGGAGCCTGAAATGGGGAATGCAGCATATAGAATTTTATGTCTTTCAATTGCAAGCCAACTACATACCAACGAGGACTTTCTCTCACGTTTTGCTTCCATTTTGGTCCTTCTTAAATTGCACAATAAATTAATGGATTTCTCTCGAAAGAAAATTTTCCTTTTTGCGTTGTTTTCGTTGCTTCTTCTTCCTGAATGGAAAAAATATCGATAGCATTTTTAACAGCACTGATATTTTTACTGATATTTTTGCAGCCCTGCAGTTACCTACTGTTAAAATAGTGGTTGTTTTTTTGGTTTCACAATTGAATTTCTTGAATTAATTTTAATTAAGATCTTTACTAAGATGCCCACTGAAATAACTTATTTAAGCCCTCGGGAATCGGGTGAATATATAGTCAAAAATGCAAAGTACTTGCGTGTTTTACCAGAAGGCATTAAAAAATTGGGCGAGGAAATTTTGGCGGCAATTCAGGATAAAAAACTGGATGTCACAAACTTTTCGCAGCACGAACTACATCCTCAACCGGGAAAGGATTCTAATGAAGATCCCAAGTATGGAGAAGCAGCCGATTGGATTTTTGTAGTAGATACTTTAAACTTTTGCTTCTGGACCCCAGGTGAGATAACATCTATGTTCTTATGAGATCATTCTTATCTTGTTTCATTTACCAACAGATAACTACACCAAGTACAAAGTGGATGGTTATACCGGTTACTTTGCTCTGTGTGCCGCTATCAAGCGAGCTGTAGATGAGGGCATCGACATCATTAGCCCAAAATACTACTCTCAAGTGGATGCAAAAACACTTGATCATATATTCCGATCGGATGATGGCGAGACCAAGATTCCCCTGTTCCAACAGCGACTCGACAGTCTTCATGAAGTGGGAAAAGTCTTGCTTGACAAATATGAAGGACGTTTTGAAAACGTAATTAAAGCTGCAAAAAGCTCAGCTGTAAGCCTCCTACAATTAGTAGTCCAAGAGTTTCCCTGCTTCAGGGATCAAGCTGAATATGCCGGTAAACACGTTTCTATATTGAAACGAGCTCAAATTTTAGTGGGAGACATTTGGTGCGGCTATAAAGGTGAAGGATTGGGCTTTTTTAATGACATTGATAAAATCACCATGTTTGCCGATTACCGTGTACCACAAGTACTGGTTTATTTCAAGAGTTTGGAATACTCTGAAGAGCTTTTGGAAGTGCTTAATAAAGATACCATACTGGAGAATGGTGATCCTCGTGAGGTGGAAATACGTGGAGCTTCAATTTATATAATTGAACAAGTCAGAGATCAAGTCCTGGGGTTATTGCAGAAGGATCAGCACTCCTCTGTTAATTCTGTCCTTATTGATCAATATCTTTGGGACTACCGCCGAAAGCATCAAGAAAAGATGGCTGATATACCTTTCCATAAGGTACTAAGCATTTACTATTAACACATAAAAGAAAATAAAGTACAAGTTATTTGGAAAAGATGTATCCTCTTAGTTTTTATTCAAGAGAAGCCATTGCCACAACTTCAGGGTCCCGTTATTTACAAAGTCACAGGCTTTGCCTTGCCCTTTTGTGCGGCAACACGCTCTTCGTAGCGCTTCACAGACTCTTCCCGTGAGAGATTACCCTTGCGAGCGTAACGCTGGTTGATCAGGAATTTCACATCCATCTGAAGAGAAACAAAGGTGGAATTAGCTGCTGCATCTGTGGCTGCGGGTCACAATTTTACTTACTCCCAAGGTGGACTCGTGGCGTTTGCGCAATGGGCGCTTGATGCCATTACGATGGGCCTTCTTGTTCTGGTTGTGATTGGTATGATTCTTGGACTTGGCCATGGTTAAAATATAATTTTTTCACTTTTTGCAAACCTTCGTCCAGTACGAAAAACGTGGAAAGGAAGTGAAAGAGAGATGGCGAACAGAATTATCGGAAACCATAGACAGGGTTGCTTATGTGCATCGAAATGAGTGTTATCGATACACTTAAAAATCTAAAATCCGTATAAAACGGTCACACTTCTCTGAGAAGGCTTTAGGTAATTTTTTGTCAACCTGTGGAAATATCAACAACGGCGCAATTAAATAAATACAACACAAAATTCGCAAATAATTACTATAAACGTTGGAAAAATATATAATAAACAAATACTGGAACCAATTTATTAAAAAAGAAACAATTTCTTTGGAATCTAAAGCCGTCAACACCAACTCTAATTTAGGGTGAGTCGATAAGACTACGGCAGCGACTGCGGCAGAGGCAGCGCATGAGTCATACCAGTCAGCCCATAAAAAAAACAAGTTTTTATCAGAAGCTAATCTCCTTTCCGTTTCTCCCTTAGTCTGACGTCATATACCAATTAAAAATAATGAAGACGGTCGTCTCTACTGCCAATTCCACACCAACTGCAGCTGCAGCAAGTGCTATAGTCGTGCCGAAAACGGAACCAGTGAATACAGATGAGAGTTTAGAATTTACCTCACCTAGTACTACGCTCACTGCGGGTGTGAAACGACCAGGATTCTTGGATTTAAAGCAACCGGCGAAAAATAAACGAACGATGGCCCCATTGCTCATCGATTCTCCAGATTTGCAAGGAAAAACCGTTAATACCCCCGATTTGGAGAAGATTTTGTTGGCCAGTAATTTAATGCAGACACCACAACCTGGTACACTATTTCCCACTAAGGTGGGTCAAGTAACATCAGAGCAGGAGGCTTTTGGAAAGGGATTCGAGGAAGCGTTGCAAAATTTGCATTCAAATTCACAAGCTTTTCCCCCTGTGAGCAATACTGGAGCAGCAGCAGCAGCAGTGACATCTACAGTGATGACAGCCTCAGTAAACAATGGCATAAGCGGTGGCTCTTTCACCTATGAGGGTGGTTTCCCAGTTATCAAGGATGAGCCCCAGAACACAGCTGCCTCGCCTACAGTCAGTCCCATTGACATGGAAACCCAGGAGAAGATTAAACTGGAGCGTAAGCGGCAACGGAATCGCGTGGCAGCTTCTAAGTGCCGTAAGCGTAAGCTGGAACGCATCTCCAAGCTGGAAGATAGGGTCAAAATGCTTAAAGGGGAAAATACAGACTTAGCTGGTATTGTAAAGAATCTCAAGGATCATGTGGCCCAGTTAAAGAAACAAGTGATGGAGCATATGGAAGCTGGCTGCGTTGTTCAGGCAATTCCCAACTCCATGTTGTTGGCGGGAAAATAACAAATAGAGAATCTGGAGGACGAGGAGTCGGAGGTAGAGCAAGAGCCGTTTGCCAAATTAGGGAGAGCGGAGAAGGCGGAGATGGTGGGGCGGCATGAGCAGGATGAACTTCCATTGGACCTATTACTAAACGCAGCAACATCGAGTTTTGAATTGGAAACCCAAGAAGATTCGAATGGGGAGCCTATGGTTTTACTTATCTTAACCGAGTGATCTGATTAGAAAAGCCGAGAAGAGATAAAGAGAGAGAGAGAATACCTCAACAGTGCCTTCTCTGAAAAGTGCAATGGGTTTATATTTAACTTAAATTGAAAATTTTATGCTTTTGAAAAGTTCTTATTTTTATGTTTTATTTAGTTTTAATTCAAGTATTATAAATGTTTATTTGTAAGACAAAAAGAATATTAAATGTATAATATGTGGTTAAAATCATAAATAAATTTAACTTAATATAAAAATCTACCACAAGCTATTTTAAAAAGATTACTCATAATCAAAAGATAACAATTAAAAGTAATGACCTGTAGGAGTAAACGATAGCCTCTAATCTATGTGAAAAGAAATTTTGTATCTGTTTTACCTGGTATAGAAAAGTCGACATGGCGAGCCAAATAAGTATTTACTTCCTTCATTAATCAACATAATAACAAACTAATTTATTAATTTGGAAAAATTAGTGAAATAACATAAAGCTTAACATTTTATTTGTGAGAGAAATCTAGACAGTTTGATCAATTTAAAAGTTATCCAATTTACATTATAAAATTGACAATTTTCGTAAATGTATGTATGTATGGATTGGATTTTGTTTTTAAATTTCGAAGTAATTTGTTTGTTTTCATTCATTTTCATTATATTTTTAATAACTAAATAAAAATAAACAACAGCTTCAAAACAAAAACAAAACTATTCAAAATATTATTTTGGTTAAACAGTTCCAACTGTTTCGTCTGCAAAATTGACCAACACTGGCATCGGCATCTTCTTCTTATCGATATATGTACATACCTGCCAGCTGTCTGGATATATCGGACATGAGCGAGGAGACAGTGACGCGTTTTTAATTCAATTTAAATAAAACAAATACAAAATGAAACATAAAAGATGTTGTAAATATTATATACGAAACGCATTTACAAGTCTGTGAATTGTCAATAAAGGTGTTTATGTTCAACAAAAGAAGTGGCCAAATATATGTGCAAATCTAAAAGTGACCTACACACACATACACACAAACACACACTCGCAAATACAAAATACATATTTTTAGTGACAATTCATTTTACATATAACTAAAATATATACATATAAGAAATATTTTTAACAATTAATTACGGTCAAAAGTTCTCTTTGTGTTGTTGTTTCTGTTGTCGAGTGTCTTTTAGTATTATCGACCGTTTCATTTGCCTTCGTTGGTGGCAAACATTTTTTTATATATGTATGTATGTGTGTATGTGCACGCATTCAAGGTAGAACTACACGTGCACTCAGCTGTCTGTGCGTAGGTGTGTTGGGGATCCCGCTCAGCTGTTATAGGACAACGGGATAACAGTAAAAAAACCGTGAATAAAATTAAAATTTACATTTAAATTTTAATTCCTTTATGTAAGAGGTAAGTGAACGAATTCATTTTTATTTTTTGTCGCTGCCTAAATAATAGATTTTTCAATTTGTTTGTAGAATTATCATAAACTATAATTGTTCGGTCACAAAAGTAAATACAAATATTTCGTGTATGTCGTCAAAGTGTTAATTGACTCCAAAAATAACAACAACTTGCAAAATTAGCTATACATTTTCACAATGGATTTATTTAACAAAACGGAAATAAATTGCTGTTGATTGATGCCCTCCAATTGCAACAACAACAATAACAACGACAAGCCAATTATTCAGATATACACCACGTACATGGTTATATATATTTATATGTATATGCATTATATTGCTTGTTGTTCTCCGTTCACAATTCTTTTGTAATCCGTCATAATTGAAAAATAATATACTTATATACATACATGAGTGGGGACCGTCCCCCCACTCGAAATATAAGTCTATTGCAGCTCTCTTTCTTTATCTTTTGTGAGCTATTGCCTTATCAGTGGACAATTAAGCTGTAAGCTTAATGACATTTAAATGTCTTTAATAAATGAAAGAAATGAAATCTGAGATATAAACGATGTTCAGATTAACTGCTCTTCGTCTTCTTCTCCTTCACTTAACAATGTGTTAATTACTTATCGAATACTTCAATTATTTCACCCTGCATACACACAAAAAGAAAACTGTCCCCCTCCCCACTTGATTTTTGATTGAAGTATCGCAAATTAATGCTAATTTGAATGATAACTAAATCTAGTATAACATCTTACTAAATCAGTTTATCTCTGAATTCAGTCGAGGACAGACGTGTTAGACGTGTCGTTTAAAAATTTGTATTTAAAATGGTGGAAAATTTTCCTGTCTATTCGATATCCCATTTCATGGAAACTCATTTACAAAGTTCCACCACAAGACGCGGTAGTGCAAATCAACAAGTGAGTTAAAGCCATTTTGTAATTATTACAAACTGTTTTCCTTAACTAAATATCTTAAATTAAAATAAAGAAAAGATAAAAGATTAGAATTTCTTATTCTTCTGGACTGATTCTTCCTTCCTATTCTCCTTCAGAAGTAGTTATTTAAGAATTTAAAGACTTAAACATCACCAAGCCATGAAATTCTAAACACAATAGGTCAATAAACCATAGCTAAGATCGTCTATTAAATTCCTAAAATGAGAAGTGAGTAAGAAGTCCCTTTACTCTGATGTAAACATTCTCTTAATGAAAAGAGAACAAGAGTTTCGACATCATCACCTTGTTCAAAGATGTCATATAGAGACGAGACGAAATTTGCTTGCTTAGCTTATCAGTCATCAAGATCACTCACAAGTTGAAGAACGAATACAATGTAATACATATATAGAGAGAGAGAGTATGAGAGAGAGCAACTGGAACTAAAACTGTGACTGTTCGAAAAATTTGCCTTGTTATTCTTTTTCGCAATGTAGTATGATAGTCTATATGTATGTATGTTTGTTTGTAGAAACCCCTGATAAACCCCATTAATATTGGGCTAAATTTTTTTGTGTATTTTATCAGAAAAACATGGGAGAGTACACCGGTATACATATAAATACATATATGTGTGTACGTACATACCTGTCTGGCGTTTCTTTTTTTCTCTCTTTCTGCGCCATTGGTTCAATGTTTTATTTTTTTTTGTTTTAGTTTTCCAACAGTTTGCGCCGCGTGCGCTTGATTACTAAGCGCTGTTTTATTCAATCTAAAAAAACACATTGCAATTTATAGTATATAAATATATATGTAAATATACATATATAAAGAGATTAAAATTAGTTAGCTCACCAAACTTGTTGAGCTTTGTGAGAAAGTTTAGTGAAACATTCCAAAAAATCATGGGTCGCACTCCGAAATTAAATCTAGTGGGACGTGCTTATTCGGAAATGTCACCCTTGAATCCGTCACCGTCACCGCCACCGCCAGTGGCCACCACAAGTTCTGGGATTGCGGGTGGACAACATGAACGTCACGATTCTGGTGGCTATGGCAGTATATTTCCATTTGGTTTCCTAAGAGGCTCCTTTGGCCGCAGTGGTAACTCAATTCAGGTGCGTTATGTCCCCGACTGATTGGAAACCATATGTTTCTTCGAATGCTAACGTGTTATATAGATGGTGGGATAGCTGATTTTACTATCATGACATAAAGATTATAATAAACAAAAAAAAAAAATTGCGGAAAACATTAGCAGACAGCCTACCGCCCTCTGATTAGAAATCTACAAAAAGAGAATTTCGATAACGACATTGGATGATTGGAGTCCCCTTGCTGTCTAATCGATGGCGTTTTTGTATTTGTTTATATGTTTAGTAAGTGATGTTTTAAAAGTGTTTAAGGAATCTTATTATTTTATGAATTAACTAGAATTTGTTTTATTAAATATTTAAAGCCAGAATTACACATGTAATGAGAATAATGGGTGTGGGCCTACATTATAAAATGTTCATTTGAAAATGATGTGACAAGTTCTACGATCAAAAAACTGACTCTCAAAGATTAGTAATACGTTGAGTCATAAAGTAAAACAAGTAAGTCCTGGAAATAATTACCAGCTTTAAACAATTTATTGACCATAATTCCATAACAAACCCACTTTTTCAGTTGGCTAGAATAACAGGTTGGATTAACAAACCAATTGTTTACTTTAAAAGTTTTTAGCTATGGTTTAAAATTGAATAAATATGTTTTAGGAATGAAAATTAGGAATCAAATTTGAATTAAAAATTTCATATTTCCAAGTATTTTGCATTCTAAATACAGCAAATCAAAAGCCTAATCTAGGCTGAAATAGTAAAACAAAATAAATTTCAATGCTTAAATCAAAATCTTAAAAAAGTCCAATATAAAATATATACATTCTTTTATTATTTAATTATTTAATTAATTTAAAAAATTGTCTTGTTCAAAGCAAAAGAAATATATATTATTATTTATTATACCCTTCCATTAGGCGAACAAAACGAAATAATTTTCATGCTCATATTTTTGAATAAAAAACTTTACGTTATTTTCTACCAAACATAGTTATCTACATACCTACTCTACACACTTTCTACACGAACGCCCCAGAAGTAGGCAACACTTGATCAACACAAAAAAATCTGTTGAACTTGGACGATGGCAAAGCCATTGCAAAGTCAAATTTGAAAATAGTTTGTGGACCATCAACAAATAGGAAAAAAGAAGGTTCTTTATGTATCTACATAAGTACATTTCCTGCCTTATTGACACACATAAGCTGCTCGTTGGTAACAAAATGTGTGAAAACTAGATAACGGTAATTAGCAGAGCATTATCTATTAGGAAATAGCACGCCGTATTTTAATATCCGTTAATCGAGTAGCCTATCTGCTGGTCGTGTTGTATTGTTTGTTCAATTAATGAAAATTAAATATCTATAAAAATGCCAAAGGGAAACAGGGGCCTGCCCTGCCCAAGATTTAAATGGTGGATACTTTAGATGCCCTCATCCCAGACAGTGCAGTACATTGAAGGCAGACGCAGCCAAAAATCGAAAAACGAAACGCGTCGCTAATTCTTTTGTACAACAAAATTGTGAGACATTGAATTTAAAAGTTTATTTCAAAACTGGAACTCAACGGCCAAAATTTGACTAGAATGTTCAAGGCGCGCTTAAAAACGCATCCTCCCCATAGCGGAAATGAGGTGTGTTTATCAGAAATTTCAACTCTCATTAGTTTTTTAGTGAGAAACTTTTTAACAAGTCATAAAGAATATTCATTAATTCGCTTGCCTTTGATATTCGATTTCGGTTTTATTGAAATTGTGCTGGAATTTGTGTTGTGAAATGATATTCTCTCCTTTAAAAAACTACTAAATTTTGGAGAGAAATCGGTATTATTTTAAGCCAATTGTGTTTAATGTCAACTTACATGTGAACAGTATCTAAAAACAAACAAATACTTGGAAGTTCTTATTATTATACAGAGTGGTCGCCACAAATTTAGCATATTGGATATTTTCGAACTTCGATTCTAATTTTCTTGACTAGAAAGTAATTCTGTCAACATTTTTTTTTTAGGTTTTTGTTGGTTATTATATTAAGATAATGTTACGTAAGTTTAGTCATACCAGTTATTTTTATTCTTATATTATTAAATAAGAATATATTCTTAAATAAGAATCCTTTGAAGAAACGGTAGACCTAATTGAACTAAACTAAACTGCATACCACAAATCTTTAATTTATTGCCAATTCTCGTGTTGTAGCCAAGTAAAAATTGTAATTTCGTATCTTTTTTGGATCTTTCAATTTGACGGAGTTTTAGGATACTAATTGATTCAAAAGTAATATTTTTCTTGAACTAAGAAAGTGTCTTAAATGTCCCGTCAAATGAAATTCTATTCATCAAAATGTGATAACAATTTGAAAAACTTTATTAATTACTTGGAAATCAAGAAAATCAGAATCAAAGTTTGAAAATATAAAATCTGCTTAATTCGTGGTAATGCGTTTCTAAAAGTCAATAACGTTAAGATTTCGTATACATTGTGGAAAGAAATCGTATAACTGAGAGAAAATGTTACTGCATCAGTCAATCAATTTTCATTCAATTCATTAAAGGCAATTGATGGCTTGTTGTCTCATTCGTTTTTTTACGATTGATATCAATTAGAAAGTATTCTTTATTTGTTTGTTTAACAAATTGATAAACCTAAACTAGAACTAGCAAGTAAAAATCTTTGTCTAAATAATGAACTAACCACAAACAAAACAAACATCATCTTTAGGCCTTTTACCTTCTACTACTTCTTCTACTTCAACGTCATCATCACTTAAACTTAAACAAAGAGAAAAGGTAAATACAAAGAAAAATAAACAGAATGCAGAATGATGCAGATGAAACCGCGACACAGAAAACCAAAGCAAAAAAGTCATCGAAGAAAACATCGTCTTCATCAGCAACAGCAGCAGCATCAAGTGGATTAAGTGCCACTAGACGAGCAACCATTGGACATCATCCATCGCAGGGGCAGACACTGGGGCAGGGGCAGGGGCAGGGTCATGTTATTGGGGCTCTAGTGCGAAACTTACATGATACAGGCACATATGATATACAGTCATTGCATAGGCCACTTCTCGAGTGTGAAGAGCGTTTGGTGGTCAATCAGCCTTCATCATCCCCCCACAGACGTTCAAACACCAGTGAAATGACCCCTCATGCCAATTTGCCACGTTTCGTCATTGACATCGATGGTGATAATAATGTACGCTCAGAGGATGCTGCCCCAGCGAATGCAAGAAGAAGTACTCTTGCCATCTCCACACCCAACACCCGATCACCAACACCCGAGCCCGAGGGGAATCAGGAGACTGTATCGTTAAACAATTCAATGCGAAGATTCAGTCATTTCAATATGGCCCTGCGTCGTTTCTCTCACATACACGTTCATGTAAATGTCCTTTCTAGTTTCTAACTAGCTAAGCTTGCCACCCAATGATCTATGTGTGTGTGCGTGTTTGTGTGTATATATACATATATGTATATGTATATCCTGGTTTTGCATTTGGTTTAATGTGATCCTAACCTTCTTGGCACGCTGCGTTTTTCTTAGTATTCTGCTCTGCTCGCTGTTGCTTTATATATCTAAAAATAACTTTTCTGCCAGTTCTACCTCCCCCCCCACCCAGCATTAACTTACTTAACTTAACTCTTGGTGCCTTGTGCCTTTGCCTGAATGAGTCTCTCTGTGTGTGAGTGTGTGTGTGCGTGTGTGAAGATGTGCGTTAACCTCTTTGTTTTTGCGGTTCTTCTTGGTTCTTGGTTGGTAAAAAAAAGAAACCACTTCACTATCATTATGGGTTTGAGTTTTCAGCCACTTGATAACCCGTCAAAAGATAATGTTGGTTTAATCCATTTCATACAAAATGTTTGAATTTTATCATTAACTGTCTATTAAAAAGGCTATTTATAACGGTTAAAAGTTATTTATATAAATTCTTGGTGCTTGGTTCTTCCCCAATGAATTTCCTTTTTTTTTTGAAATCCTCAATTTGCATAAAGATATGGTATATATAGTATTTCAGGAACTCGTTTAATTACTAACGTTGAGCTCTTGCGGTCACTTTTCTCTTTCACACACAGACACTTTTTTCTCTTTCTCTCTCTCTCTTTGGAGCTACCCCCTTTCAATTAGCTAATAGACAATCAATTACAGGAGAAAAAAAAAATACATATTTTTGCCATTTGGCCTTAAAGAGAGAAACTTTTTGCAAGGTAAATAGTGTAAAACCATGTATTACATTACGTCTCGATGGCGTCTTAAGAGTTGGTTTGGTGGTCAGTGGTCAGTCGGTCGGAAATACTGCTACACAGTAGACGCACTGCAACAACAGAGAGAGAGATAGAGAGAGATAAACAAATAGTGTTTGTTGTTTATTTTGTGTGCATTCGATTTGCCCAAATTGCTCAAACACGTTTCCGCGAAATTACAGAAAAAAAAAAAAACTAAGTGCATCTACTCATAACCTTTTGGAGTCTTAATCTTTGCGTGCGAGAGCCAAATCATTTAGAGTCTCTTGAGTCTCTAAATACAAAACGTTATTTGTTTTTGTTAGCACTTTTTGATAAGCTTAGCGTGTCTTGCGTTAACTACAAAACGAGCGGCCAATTCGAGCGACCACTACTAAATTAGCAGCTAAAGCAGCAGGTTGCAGCACTTTGCGTCGCGTAGCAAATGCCAATAAAGAAAAAGTGCAGCATAAAGTTAGCAATTAATTAACGGTCTATAAAAAAAAGCACAGAAAAATGACAAAAAAATTGCAATTCTCTTAATTAAAACTCGTGGTGACTTGTGTGTGTAAACATATGCGCATACTATACCAATATATATATCTATCTGTTGTTTTTTTTTTTTTATATAAATTGACGTAAACGTGTATACAGTGTTTTATCAGTGTACAGAATAAATAAATTCGTGGAAATATCTCAGTCAGTATCTTTTGCAACCGTCCAAAATGAAGCTATCAAAAAGTTTGGACGAGCTAATATTAAATGCATCTCGTTTAAGCCTAAATAACTTACGTTCACCCACCAAGAAGAAAACCAAGAACGTAAGAGATCTAAATTTTAAAACTTTAAATAATATTTTGAATGTCTGCAAAGTGTTTATGGCTAGTGAATCATATTATTATAACACTAGTTTGTAAGGAAAAGTCTATTTAGGGTATATTAGTTTGTAGCAGAAGTTAGTTTAGCAAAGTTTCTGTAAGTTCGGGAAGTTTTAAACATAGGTAAATATTAAAACAAGTGTGCTAAGTGCGTTTAAAGAAACAATTTTTTAAGTAGGTCAAATAAGAACAATCGGTAAAAATCGTGAGATCCATAGCTCTTTATTGAATAGTTGTTACAAAAACAATCAGTGAAAAGAATCGCAATAGTTTGTTAAGAAATTATGAACATACTCGAGAAGAAAATCCGATAACTTGATCTAGTATTATGAGAAGGATCGATTGAAATAGTAAGATCGGAATGCTTTAAGTATATTATTATAGTTATTAACAAGATGGAATCGCTTAAGTTTATTAAGCAATCGTCATGATTGTGAAGAAGACCTCACGACTTTGTCAAGTAGATACTATGAGAACAATCGGAAGAAATCGTAAGATTTATGTGTTTTGAATAAAATTTAAGTATTCACAAGATGGAATCGCTTTAGTTTCTTAAGATCTCAAGACTTTGTCAAGTAGATCATATGAGAACAATCGGAACAATTTGGAAGATTTGTACGTTTTAAAAAAAATTAAAGTATTAATCAGATACAATATCTAGAAATCTTATAGTTGTGAAAGAAACAGTCGGTTTGGGGTATATCCTTCTTAATTAAACAATTATGACCATACTAGGGAACAAAATACGACGACTTTGTCTAGTAGATCATGCAAAAAATCGTTAGAAATCAGGTGTTACATCTGATATATTACAGATATTACATTTGCAATATCGTTTTCGTTTGTGTCGATTTAATTTATTGAAATCTGACGAATTTGTCAAATAGATCTTATAAGAACAATCGGTAGAAATCGTAAGATTTATCGTATAGTCAGTAAAAATCTTTATTATAGAATCAATCTGTTTAGCTTAAATTAAAACATCTCCCTCATTTTATAAGAATTGATGAGCATTCTAGGAAATTTTGCATAAAATTATACATATATGTATATTAATTTGTTGCTCTTGTTAGTTAAACTTCAAAACTGTTGGGTTGAAAGGGTAAACAAAATTCGATAGAAACGATTTCAAAGCCTTTTAACTCTGTTTACTTTCTTAGCTTGTTTTGCGTTACGCTTAACTAAATTTTAACACCTTCAATAAGTGTATCAGTATCAATCTAACTAATTTCTGTAGTCGCCTTATAACTAGACTTTTAAATGCAAAGCGTAAAAAATTAGTCATGCCTTTGAAAGATTTTCAACTTTGCTGCTGCGTCACATAATAATATTATAAATAAAGTAAACTCCCAAATTATTTATGCCCACTGCAAAAACGTGAAAGTCCTATGCTTGATTATTATTATCATTTTCATTATCAAATAAAACAAAAAGATGTACAGAGATAGAAATACAGAATACAAGAGGAAAACTTTGTATTTATTTATGTCTTATATAGAGTGGCGCTCAACCCATCGCATATCAAACAAAACGAAACGAAAAAAACCACAAAAAAAAATGTGATATTTATTGTATATCAATTCTGACAACTGTATGTCATGGTGACCGTTCTTTAGATAAAACCTGGTTGACACATGTTTCGAATACGATTTCGCAAATGTCAATAAAATCAATGAAATTTTTTTTTCTTTGCCCTGCTCGAAAAGTTATTTTACACCCAATGTTTTATGATATGTTCTTCTCCCATGACTCGTTCTATTTAATTTATTTATGTATAAAGAGCCTTAATTACACCTCCAGCTAAGTGAAAATGGTTAATAATGGGTCTAGAAATATAAAATTTTCAAGTTTTTCTACTGCTTTTCCTTGCCTAACCCTGGAAACAAAGTAAATTCTAATCAAATACAGTAAAAGCTCAAAAATTAGAATTTTTCATAACGTTCTACAAACTTGAATATTAATTTTTATTCAGAAGTATAAATTTTATTACTTAGTTTGTGATGAAACATATTTAAAAACTAATTAAATATCTTTTTTTTAACATTTCTAAAAAGTGATAAAATGAAAAATTGGTTAAAAGCTCAAAAACTTATAATTTTTCAAAACGTTCAACAAATTTTAATATTCAGAAATGTAAATTTTATTACCTAGTTTGTGATGAAACATATTTAAAAACTAATAAATAAATTAAATATATTTGAACAAAAGGAAATGTTTGTTAACAGCTCATAAGTTAGAACTTTTTAAAACGTTCTACGAACTTTAATATTAATTTTTATTCAGAAATGTAAATTTTCTTACCTAGTTTGTGATGAAACATATTTAAAAACTAATAAATAAATTAAATATCTTTTTGAACATTTCTGAAAAGTGATAAAAAGAAAAGTTTGTCAATAGTTAATTTGATATTTAAAGGAGTCAAAAGCCTCAAAGCTACTAATCTTATATTTTGTTTAGGTCAAGTATTAATACCTTATCTAAAATTGTAAATAGATAAATAAATAGGAACTTACGAAAATTTAGAACAAAGAAGTACTAAACTTTGAGCATTTACAGTATTTATCTATATACATATATATTAATTGGATGTGAGCTAAACTAACCGGAAGAATGGCTAAAACCCGCTTGAGGTGTAAAAATGGCTAAAAGTTAACACTTCCCGATAACCCATATACAATTTGGCATGATTTTAATATACAAACTCAAATTAATTCCAATTTACTCACTCAATACGTTCTTTATATTCCACTTGATATATAGAATATAAATCGCTACGGAGAATCCATGGGATCACTTGGTCATCGCGCCCTATTGCAGTATATAGATAATAATGATATATCCGGATTACGGGCCATACTCGATAGTCGTCATTTGACCATCGATGATCGAGATGAGGTGAGAGTTACTTAGAAGATCTTTATTTAAAAAGGAAACTTTTAATGGTTTGTTTTTGTAGAATGGCACCACGGTGCTGATGGTAGTAGCTGGACGTGGTTTAACTGCCTTTGTACGTGAATTTCTGGCTCGTGGAGCAGATGTCCAGGCAGAGGATTTGGATAATTGGACAGCTTTGCTGTGTGCTACACGTAATGGACATTTGGATGTGGTGCAATTGTTAATAGATCATGGAGCTGAGGTCGAACATCGTGATATGGTAAGTAAAACTGGGAAACAAGGATATTGGTCGAAGATACTAAAATCGTTATCAATTCCTTTTGCAGGGCGGTTGGACATCTCTGATGTGGGCTGCCTATCGTGGGCACACGGAACTGGTGCGTTTGCTGCTCGACAAAGGAGCCGATGGCAATGCCCATGGCAATTATCATCTTGGTGCTCTTCTCTGGGCTGCTGGACGTGGGTTTAAGGAGATTGTCGAACTGTTGGTGCAACGTGGAGCCAAAGTGAATGTGGGCGATAAATATGGAACAACAGCTTTAGTTTGGGCATGCCGTCGGGGCAATGTGGAAATTGTTGATATACTGGTCAAGGCAGGAGCCAATGTTGATACAGCGGGAATGTATTCATGGACTCCATTGCTGGTGGCCGCCGCCGGAGGACATTCCGATTGTGTCAATTCGCTGTTGGAGAAGAAACCGAATGTAAATGCTTTAGATAAGGATGGAATGACCGCTCTGTGCATAGCCAGTCGTGAGGGTTTTCAGGATATTGCTGCCTCACTGATAGCTGCTGGTGCCTATATAAATATACAGGATAGAGGAGCAGACACACCATTGATACACGCTGTTAAGGGTGGCCATCGAAGTGTGGTGGAGGCATTACTGAAGAAGCATGCCGATGTCGATATCCAGGGAAAGGATCGTAAAACTGCCATCTATACGGCTGTGGAGAAGGGACATCTACAGATTGTCAAGCTGCTGTTGTCCACCAATCCAGATTTGGAGTCATCAACCAAAGACGGGGATACCCCTTTGCTGAGAGCTGTTAGGAATCGAAATTTGGAAATTGTCCATATGCTGCTCGATCGCAAGGCAAAGGTTACGGCCAGCGATAAACGTGGTGACACCTGCCTACACATAGCCATGCGAGCACGAAGTAAGGCCATAGTAGAAGCCCTGCTAAGGAACCCAAAGCATAGTCAATTACTGTATAGAGCCAACAAAGCAGGCGAAACGCCCTACAACATTGATACACTGCACCAGAAAACCATTTTGGGTCAAGTGTTTGGTTCAAGGCGTCTCAATACCAATGAGGATTCAGAAGGCATGCTGGGGTATGAACTCTACAGTTCGGCTCTGGCTGATGTGCTTAGTGAGCCCACCCTAACCACGCCCATTACCGTTGGTCTCTATGCCAAATGGGGAAGTGGCAAAAGTTTTCTCCTCAATAAGCTGCGAGATGAAATGAATAATTTCGCCCGACAATGGGCGGAACCACCGGCGAAAACGAATGGACTCCTCTTCTTGGTCTGTGTACATTTGAGCCTGCTCATTGGAACAATAGTAGGATTGAGTTCTTGGTCCACTTTATGGGGTCTTTTGGCCTCTGGCTTGTTCCTGATCCTAACCTATTTGCTTTTGGCATTGGTACGATATTTCAACTTTCAAATGGATATGTTTTGGGCTTATACAATATTGCATGGTCTGGAGAAGAGAATGACCCGACTGAGACTTATATTGCAAGTGGCCTTTTGTCATCCTCCTGGACCGCAGTCGGATTCCCAAGCGAAACCAGTGCGTTTTCATTTCGCCGAAGCTAGCAGTGCCTCTCCCACCGGAGATGGAGCTGTGGCCCATATGCTGGCCTCCTTGTTGGATGCCATTGAGTCCCATTACGGTTGGCTAGCCACACGACTTTACAGAGCATTTCGGCCCAAATGTCTGAAGACAGATATTGGCTGGCGTTGGCGACGGATGTGCTGCATACCAATTGTGGTCATCTTTGAATTGGCTCTCATCACTTTGGTGGCGGGAATCTCCATGTTGATAGCCTATTTTACCTACGCCTCGGAAGATGAGCGACAACAAATCTTGGTTGCCATCTATGTGATTGCTGCTGTGCTAGTGACTCTGATCTGTACACATTTGCATGTTTTGGCCAAAGTTTTTGGTTCTCTATTCACCTCACACAAGCGGCAACTGAAACGGGCTGTGCGTTCGAATGAAACTGCTCCCTTGACCATGCTAGGAGCAGAGGTGGCTGTCATGACGGATATGGTGAAATGTTTGGATGCTTTTACCAATCAGCAGAGTCGTCTAGTGGGTGTAGTGGATGCTCTGGACTCATGTGATACGGAAAGAATACTCACTTTATTGAATGCCGTGCAGACATTACTCTCCTCACCAAATCGTCCATTTGTATTACTCATCTCAGTGGATCCTCATGTCATTGCCAAGGCTGCTGAGGCTAATAGTCGGCGCCTATTCACTGAGGGTGGCATTGGTGGTCATGATTTCTTGAGGAATCTGGTCCATTTGCCAGTTTATCTACAGAATTCTGGTCTACGAAAGGTGCAAAGAGCCCAAATGACTGCTCTACTCTTCAAACGTAGCGGCGGCGGCGGCGGTGGTGGCGGTGGAGGGGATTATCAATTCGATGATGGTCCTATGCCCACTTTGGGTCATTCAGTCTCCGCTCGTCGTCTGTCGAATGCTTCCGAGATTATGTCCAGTCAGGAGAAATTGCGAGGCAATGCTCAACGAGGTGCCGGCACTTCGGGTGGTGGCAAAAAACTACGCCTGTCCGAATCGGTGGCCAGTTCGATTGGTTCAAACCTGCATCGCTTGGGCCAGAATCCTCAGGGAGTGTTGGACTTATCACGCATTGTCCTCACCGACGATTACTTCAGTGATGTAAATCCTCGCAGCATGCGACGTCTGATGAATGTCATCTATATCACTGTCCGTTTGCTGAAAGCCTTTCAAATTGACTTTAGTTGGTATCGTCTGAGTTCTTGGATCAATCTCACCGAGCAGTGGCCATTGAGAGCGAGTATGATTGTCTTACATCATGATCAATTTATGGATACCAATGCCGATGAGAATGTCTCATTGCAGAGTGTCTATGAAAAGTAAGTTGTGCATATTTATTTCAAACCCGAATCCTTAATTGATTCCTAACTTTCTTGCAGAGTTCGTCCCAAGTTGGCTTGTTTGCGTGAGGCAGCTCCTCTGTTGGAATTGGATCGAGATGAGCGTAAATTGGATGCATTTTTACAATTGCATAAATCTGATTTATTAGTTGCCGATTTGCGCATATTTTTACCATTTACCATCAATCTGGATCCCTATTTGAGAAAAGTTTTAAAGGGTAAGTATCACATCGAAGTACAAAGAATCTTATCTAAGTTATTATTATTCTTGCAGAGGATCAGCAGACCATAGAAGATGAGGGCTCCTTGGTTCTACAGACACGACCAAGTGTTTCAAATTCAATAAACAGGCATCATCCAGCTCCACCCACAACCTATGTGCCTTCGCCTCAAGCCTATCCGCCTTATCAAATGTTCCACAATGAATATATGGCCAATGAGTTGAGATCTCGCTTACCCAGCTCTAGTACTGAACCTCCCATGACTCCACTTTTGGCCAATACACCGAATGATTCATTTAGTGTAAGTGAAATTATATTTCAGTTTCATCTTTTATTTTTTAACGAGAGTTCTCTTCAATTTCAGGATGATATATTGCAAACTAAACTCACAGATCTCACTGTAGAGGGTGTTATTAGTTTATTAGAGCGCATTGAAGACCTCAAGCCCGCTTTGCCCAAATTGTCTCCAGTTTTGCGGGAAAATGCCATTAATGGTCGTGTCCTTAAACATTGCGAATTGTCGGATTTGAAATCAGTTTTGGGCTTAAGTTTCGGGCATTGGGAACTATTCCGTTTGCTAGTTACCACTTTGAGAGATTGTGAACGCCTGGCCCCACGTAAAGTTAGGCCACAGGCGTCAATTATTGAGCCACCGCCAGCAGCTCCCATACCCATGATCAAGGATGTTACAGATGCCCTAATCACACCTGCTCCACGCGAACCACTGTCCCGAAAGAATTCTGTCAGTCATATGGAGAAACAGGTAAACAATTGGCGACTAACGACTTAATCTAAGCAATTCACTTCATTACATTGATCTTAATCTTTAATCAATATCATGCTAACCAGTCGAAAATCCATGACTATGAGTATCTACAGGTAAAACTAAAATACAAAAGATTGACACTTATTTAATTAACTCTTCTTTGTTTTGGTTGTGATTGAAGAAAATTATTCAAATTTTATTTGACTCCTTTTTATACCATACACCCATAGGGTGAAATGGTATATTAAAGTCGCCAAAATGTATGTAACAGGCAGAAGGAAGCATCTTTGACCCCACAAAGTATATATATTCTTGATCAGGATCAAAAACCGAGTCGATCTAGCCATGTCCGTCTGTCCGTCCGTCCGTCCGTCCGTCCGTCCGTCCGTCCGTCCGTCCGTATGAACACCTAGATCTCGGAGACTATAAGAGCTAGAGCCACCAAATTTGGTATGCAGTCTGGTGTAGTATGTACGCTTATCGAGTTTGTTTCAAATTTTTGCCACGCCCCCTTCCGCCCCCAGAATTTACATAAAACTGTTTTTCCTAAAAAGTATAGCAGATAGAAACATCAAATTTGGTTTATATACTCGTTTAGTTAGCGCGCAGAAAATAATTGTTCCAACTTTTTGCCACGCCCCCTTCCGCCCCCGGAATTTACATAACTCTGATTTTCTTAAAAACTATGAAAGCTACCGACATTAAATTTGGTATGTAACTTAGCCTAATAGACGCGCCGATATTGACTATTTAAAAATTTTGCCACGCCCATTTCCGCCCCCGAAAATTAAACAAAACTGATTTTCTCGAAAACTAACAAAGCTAAACTCACCAAATTTAGTATGTATATTGGCTTAGTATGCGCGCAGAATACATATATTTTAATATGTTGCCACGCCCACTTCCGCCTCCATAATTTAGAAAAAACCGATTAGCTCTTGCAATTTTTTGACCATCGCGATCAAATTTGGCAGACTAATAAATCTTATCTATTTCTATCAAACTACCAAATTTGATTGAAATCGGACTAGAAACATACAAAATATACGTATGAACGTATTTTGCTACGCGATCCATAAGGGCAGAATTGGCCGTTGGCTAGTGGCGGCGCTAGAGTGCTTGTGTGTTTGTAGAGTGAGCGAGATAGCAAATGGTATGAGGCATGTTAAAACAATTTAGTAGACATACATTTGGTTTTCGAAATTCTAAATATTTGTTTCACCTGGTGTATGGTATACCCAAGTCGGCGAGACGACTTACTTACTTCATTTTGTTTTAGGTGACTCTGGAAGAGCAAATGATTTGTGGCGCTTTGCAGACCTTGAATGAAGAAGCTTTCGAGGATGTTGCTAGCAGTGAACGTCCAAGTCCAACAGGTGAGATGATGGCACAACTACAGTTAGCACCCATACGGGAATCATCTGAATTTGGTTCACCTTCCGATGAGCAACAGAAACAAATGTCCTCCGGCATATTAATACGTAACCACAACAATAATGCAACAACTGCAACAACAACAACAATTAGCACACCAACAACAACTAAATATTTGCATGCTGAATATAATCAAAGCGGCAGTTCGCATTCACTGCAAAGTCTAAGTACCCAGCCAGGTGGAATAATTGGTGGTAATGGTGGTAGTAGTACAAATGATCTAATCAATGTTGGTGATGGTAATTTCGGTTTATCTCCTTCGCATCGTAATTCCCTAGGTGATGAATTCATAATCGAACCGAATCTTGGGGCATCGCCATATATAGTGCCCATGGTTGTGGTAGTACCAAATGGCAATGGTGATGGTCATCATCATCCGTACAATGATACCAAATTATAAAAGTGTGACTGAGAACAAGACCGGGGGACAGGGTGGGAAACCTGAATTATATAATAATATAAAACGATTTTATAATAAGAAGAATACACAAACATTTCATTCCTATACCAAAAAGAAAAAAACCAAAAACGGTATAATACGGTATAATTCCTATTATCCGGCATCGGACCCAATCGAAATGTATTCTTATAGTAGAATATAAACATAAATTCTCATATTTTGATATCTGGATAAATGGAATTCTACTGTACATATATATAATAGACTGCAAAATGTTTTTTTTTGCATTAAAATTTTTGCCATTTAGTAATAGTTTTTGTTTGGTTTTTGTTGCTAAAACATACAACTATACGTATCTAGAGTTATTAAATCCTATTATATAACCTGGGATATGTTTGCTATTTTAGTTGAAATTACTAATACAAAAAACATCTTCCTCGTTTAACTGCATCTCTGGCTTTTAACTAATACTGATTTGAGCTGGTTACTAATTCAATGTATTAAACCAAAACCTTAGTTTTTAGTTGCTACACACACACACAGAGAGACACTACCAAAAATTGTCAACAACTAATACAAACAAACAAAACAAAAAAACGTGAAAAAAAGTCAATAAATTTTTTTGATATATTGAAATAAATCATTTTATCAAATACAAATGGCATTTTATTGTTAAAAAAGCTTTTAGATTAATAATCTTTTTGGTCAATGTCAAGTTAATTTAATGCTTTATTGTTTCAAAATGTTTTTTATTTGCATGATAATTATAATTAATGAGGGCTTAAGGATAATTGTTGTTGATTCTCCTAAACAAACTTTTCGATATGGACATATTGTTTTATTTTTTCAATTTATTATAGAAATTGTTGATACTTCATCTAATGTAATGGCAGCAGCAGCAGCCGTGGTCGCCTCATCCTCTTCATCGATGGCGTCGCCGTTGCAACAGCGTAGAGATTCCATATTAAAACCGCAGGGCAGTGGGAAGACTTCGACAGAGAAACGTGTATCGATCAAACAATTGCCTAACAATAACAATAATAGTAACAATAACAACAACAATGCCAAATTATCAACTAATGTGGAATACATCTCTGAAGTGGCCACAACTGCCGGAGCATCGGGAAGTAGTAGCAAAAACCGCTTGACCTCCAAGCCGCCATCAGGTTTGGTTATAAACCAATATTATATCATATTGCATCCATTTCAATTAATCATTTTATATTGCAGGTGCCCGTCCAGCTTCATTGATTATAACCAAATCGGATTCGTCGTCACAGTTTCAGTTGTTGCGCTCCTCATCAGTGGACTATGAGGATGTTGAGGCCCAGCAGCACCAGCAACGTATTAGTGCTTTACGAGTTTCACTTCTCGAGCAGCAGGAAGATGAGTCATCGCCTTTAGTGTTTACAGTGAGGAAATGATAGAAACTTATATCTAGATCTTAATTACAAAGAATATATGTGTTTATATATATATATAGCTAAATATATATATATATATATATGTTATATGTACTTATTATATGTAATAATGCGTTGTGAATATAGAAAATAGAATTATAAGACAAATTATAAAGAATGATAAATGTATAACTTTGGCACAATTACAAATTATATTAGCAGAGGAAGCTCATATAATTATATTTATATTTGAGATGTTTGACAGTATAATAATGGCAAAAAATAATGAAAGAAATTATTAATATTTCTTTCTTACAATTTCGGAAATCTTATTTTCTAGTTTGATTTCAACCGATTAGGCACTTTGGCAATTCCTCTGTTTGGCTTTAGCTCTTTTGTATTAAATTCGTATTTGGTAATCAGGTCAGATTTTCATTTTAATTGTATGAGTTTCTAGTTAATCGAGGATCTTTTATGGCGTTTCGTTTAATAAATAAGGCATTTTTCAAGGGTTTATACAATTGTTCGGCCCACAACTGACTGGGCATACATTCGGATAGCTCCTTTAAGGCAAACATTACGTTTGTTTGTGTCTGTGTTAGATTAATAATATCAAATTTAGGATCCTGCCAAATGGCATAATTTTCAGCATTTTCTTTCATGGGTTTAGTTTGAGTGCCCATGTCTTTAGTGTTATTCGATGGTTGTTTAATTGTTTGGGTGCCCATGGTTCTATATAGACCGGTTCCCGAAGACATCAAATCCTCCAGCTTAACGTCCAGTTCACCATTTTCGGCGGCTAGTTTGCGTAACTTGAGGATTCGCTGTGGAGTCACGGTATTTGCTTCTATTTTTTTCAATGAATCCGAATTAATGCCCAAGATATTAAGTATCTTGACAGTATCCTTTGGCAATGCCTCGAGCCCCCATTTGGATATGTTAATATATGTACCACTTATGGAATTGAAGTTGTAAGAAACATTGAAATTATTTTGCAAGGGTGACGGGTTCTCGAAAATGTCCTGGGTCATGAAGGACAAACTAATCGGCATTTTTGAAATGGTATCGACCATAAGAAACTCCTCTTTGGGCGCCTTCGATGATTCTAATTCCATTTGGACTACCGTCAATCTGGTTCGTTCAACGTTAGCTCGTTGTTTCTCTCTGGCAGTCAATTTGGGTGGTTGAGGTTCAGGTGCTGCCTGTATTAGCTTGGAAGGATCGACCAATCGTACCAATCGACCCTTCTCATCATCACGTAATTTAAGCTCCTCGAAATCCTTTTTCGATTCTGGTTCACATTTCTTGGAATGGTTTTTACTATAGGACAATGTTGAAGAATCTCGACTACGTTTGGATCCATTGAAATCGTCGCGCTGTGCATCCGAACTGCGTCTTCTTTTGTAAGTTCTTTCGCCTTCGTTATTATTCGAGATTCCAGCTCTCGATCCAGAAAGTGATCTTTCCTCACGTCTGTATTCGTCTTCTCTAGGCAGACTGGGACTACGCCTACGGGGACTTCTATTAAGTACACTGCGCCGGGATTCACGATCCGGACTGGGGCTATGTCGCCTGACTCTTTTGTCTTCATTGTTATCTCTCGATGGACCAGGACTCCGTATTCTCTCTCGTTCTTCATGATGCCGACTTTTATTTTTCTTATGCTTCTTTCGTTTTTTGGAGTGAGATGATGTTGATGCCTCTTCTTCTCCGGCTTGTTCGGTTAATTTTTTCAACAGAGCCTCTTGATCGAGTAGAGCTTGTAGCTCGGGCGATGCTTCTCCTGCTTGTTGTGTCTCAGGGCCATTACCCAAGTCCATATCATCAAGATGCTCTCGCTTTGTAAAACCATTTGGTATGACGTCCCAATCCTTGTCAAATCCATCCCAGTCAATGTTCGCATCTTCTAATTTCGGGGGATTTTCATCCTTAACATCTTTTTGTCTTGGAGCTACCAAGTCATCAAAATAGTTATCATCCGGATCTCGCTTGGGAATGACAACGTTTTCCTCTGCATCATCACTTTCCCAGCCTGCATCGGTGCCGGTGCTTGTTGCATTTGAGACGAATATCTTTGGCGAAGTTGCAGGTTCTTCGCGTAGCGGCGTCGTATCGTTATCACTAAGTTTTGGGTGTTCTGAAGGTTCAATTTTAAGATTTACGTCCATATTTCGTACCTAGTTGTTCAGCGAATCCTTCAACAAATGAAAATTCAGGCTAGCAAACACTGAACAACACTGAAATTTTCATGCACTGGTCCCAGTATTTTTTTAGTGTGATACAATGCACAGTACAAAAAATACTGATATAGTGCAACAAATGGATTAAAGTTAATTAATAAAAATAATATTAACAATGTATAAAAAGTCACAGCAAATAATAAAAAATATTTACAAATTTAGTGGTGGATTTATAATTGCAAGAAACTGCAGCTAAAAGCATAGAGACGAATTGGAACTGGAACTTGTTTGGCCCCATTTGTTGTAAGTATTTATGCACACACACACACACACACTGATAGCTTTTTGAATTGTTGACAATAGATAAAATTGCTTTAACAGCTGTTCTTTGTTTACAAGCTTTGTTGCTTGATTGCTTGAGTGGGTGGGGGAAAATTGAGGGTTGGTGGTTTCGGCGGCAAACCAGCTGATTTCCCACACACAAATTTACACTCAAAGGTCACCTTGAGCCTAATAAATGCGAGAGAGAATCACATAAAAAATTTCATTCAGTTGCTGAACAATATTTTGCTGGTAAAAACATAAAATAATTACAATTAAATTGAAAATATATAAAAAATACTTACCAATATCTACAATTTTTCTTGTGTTTAATTCAAAACTATGGAAAACAAATTTAAACGTGATCAAAATAATAATTTGAGATACAAAATATATATAATGAATACATAGCTAAGAAAAAAATCTCTGCAAATGTTGATGAAATTAAAAGTTCAAAAGTGTTGTGTGCCCCAACATATATGTATGTAGTTTTAGAAATGTTTTGAAAAAGAACCACATAATCAAAACCAAAATACTTTTTATTTGTGTGTATGTATGCATAAGTGTGTGTTTGCAGGTGCAAGTGCATGTGCAATTGTTGTCCTCTCTCTCTCTCTCTTTCTTTGTAGAATTTGTCTACATTATCAGGCACAGTTAATTGATATCTACATGCCGGCAAAAAGTAATTTATTGACCTAGATTCACGCCCACAAACACACATACATACATAAGTATAAGTGTATATTCCTTTGCATTTCTTCAGGGGCGGCCTTTGAGGTAGTCAGCCTTAGGTGTGTAACCTTGAACTTCAAAATCAAAGTTATTAACGACAAGTTATTATGTAATTTTGTTTGAAAAAAAAGGACAATTGGTTGCAGGACAAAAATTGTTTCCATATTTATTTTAATTGATCTAGACAAAAAGAAGAAGATACGATACTGTAATTGTGCTCTAAGCTGATACAGAATATATACGTACATAAGTATGTATATTTTTAGTATTATCTCTAAATTTTAACTCACATTAGTGCTAAGCATACAAAAACTCTATGTAATGCTGTACGTATTTATGTCTGGGTCGCTTTGTAGTGAATCGGTCAATATTTTCCCTGACCTCATGCTAATAATATTGTTTTACTGATAAGATTCCCAATCACCTTTCTATAATTAAGCTCACGTAAACAGCCAAAGCAAAAGCAAAGACGTAGCTGCTAGAAGGGGGCAATAGAGCTTTAGAATCTTGTCCAATTCGTACCCTCTAATGGAGACGCCCGTGGTTTAATTTAAGTATTAGATGGGGCGCTTTCATTTCGATTGATTATAATTTGTTGCCTCAGTTACTTGGCAGCTGTAGTGGCTCATAGCCGGCGCCAATGCCAAGCTTTCCCCAAAACGAATCGAAATCTATATATATATTGGAACATTCTTGCAGAACAAAAAAAATAAAATAATGCTTACTGAGGGTTACCAGTGGCTCTTAAAGACCAGCAGGGATAATTTGTTTGCCCTTTTTCAATTGTTGTTGGGCTATCAATTTGTACGCTGGTTCATCGAATTCTACGAGCAAGTAACTTCTAGAGGAGGATATGAGCGACAAGTGAATAATAATAATAAAGAAGACGATGATAATAATGCAAACTACAATGATGATGATGATGATGATGATGAAGTAAACGAAGTGACGCCGATTAGTGATCGATGCAATGTGAATGCTGAAACTATGGGAAATGCAGGCATTAAGAGCAGCAGCGGCAGCAGCAGCAGCATTAAAAAACAAACAAAATCGTTACGAAAACGCCACAGTGAGGTAGGATGATGATTGGATGATAATGAAAATGATTGGATTCTGATTGTATTCTGATTGGCCTATGTATTTGACCCACTACCAACTGTGTAATACAGACTAAATATAAAGCCCGACATCGGAGCAATGTTAAGTGCAGTTTGTGCCGTGTGCTCCTCGTGTTAAAACTAAAGCTAAAAAAAAAAAAAAATTCTAAAAAAAATTTTCACTGTGGTGTTTTGTGGTAACTGATTGATTGATCATTATTTCCAGTGTGTGTTCTGACTAATCTTTATGAGCGTCGTTAATTGGGGGTGACATTGAATTATTTTATACATAGATTTTGTCTGACGTAACGCCTTCTCCTTCTCGCCCTAGTGTTCAATGGCCAAAGATATGGAGATTCACAGCATACCCATTAGCGAGGGTCAAAATGCTGAGCATGTGCTGTACCGTTTGAAACGTGGCTCCAAATTGTGTGTCCATCCGGATTCCTCTCTATTGGGTCGTAAGATTGCACTCTATACGAATTATCCTGCAGAGGGAAAGAAATTTGTGCGTACCGAATATCGTCTATTGGATTGGCATTTGAAAAATGGCAAACAAATCACAACAGTTATGCATCCGGAGGCTCATGTGGTGGACACCGATATCTATGCTCAGGTGGAATTGCAAATATCGGGCACATTTCGGTTTTACTTCACTTATGCTGAAAGGTAAGTGGATTAGAAAGAGAGAGTTTCTTTTATTAAGCCTGTTATATCTTTCCTTTTCCAGGGAAGTGAACTCTACTTCGCCACCAGATGGTGCTCTCTATGTCCAAGTAGAACCCACTTTGCATGTGGGACCACCTGGAGCCCAAAAGATTATACCTTTGGATTCGGTTCGTTGCCAGACGGTGATGACAAAACTTTTAGGACCCCTCAATACCTGGGAATCAAAGTTACGTGTGGCCAAGGAGTCGGGCTACAATGTCATACACTTTACTCCTATCCAAGAATTAGGTGGCTCACGTTCAGGTTACTCGCTAAGGGATCAGCTAAAGGTCAGCTCTAATTGTGCCAGTAAAAAGGGTGAAAAGATCACATTCGAAGACGTTGAGAAAGTCATCAAAAAATGTCGCCAAGAATGGGGGGTAAGTGGAGATTTGCTTCTCTTTGTGATTTTCTAATGATTTACTCTTGTTTTTAGGTGGCCTCCATTTGTGATATTGTCTTGAATCACACAGCCAATGAATCGGAATGGCTATTACAACATCCGGATGCAACATATTCATGTACAACCTGTCCCTATTTGCGTCCGGCTTTTTTGCTCGATGTTGCTCTGGCCCAATGTGGCAGTGATATTGCAGCAGGCAACTTGGAACATGTGGGCGTGCCTTCCATTATCGATTCAGAGTGCCATTTGGAAGCCTTAAAGTACCAACTGCATAATACCTATCTATCCAAGGTCAATATCTATGAACTGTATCAATGCGATGTTATGAAATATGTCAATGAATTTATGACCCAAGTGCGGACTCGAGAGCCACCGAAGAATGTGGCGAATGAGTCACGCTTTAGGGAGATTCAATTGATACAGGATCCTGGATATAGACGCCTGGCTAGTACTATCAATTTTGAACTGGCATTGGATATATTTAATGCTTTCCATGGCGACTGTTTCGATGAGGAGTCACGTTTCCGCAAGTGCGCCGAAACGCTGAGGCATCATTTGGATGATCTTAACAATCGAGTAAGGGGAGAGATTCAGGAATATCTCAATTATGCCATAGACAATTGCCTGGCAGGAGTACGCTATGAGAGAGTCCAGCATGACGGGCCACGGGTACGAGAAATATCGGAAAAGCATTCCGTATTCATGACTTACTTCACTCACACTGGTTGTCTGGGCAAATCATTGAATGAGATCGAAAAGGACATGTACACGAAGGCTGGTGACTTGTTTATGGCCCACAATGGCTGGGTCATGGGCTCCAGCGATCCGTTGAAAGACTTTGCCGAAGAGCAACCCGGTCGGGCCAATGTCTATCTAAAGCGAGAATTGATCTCCTGGGGCGATAGTGTGAAGCTACGCTTTGGTCGTAAACCAGAGGACAGTCCCTACTTGTGGCGTCACATGACGGAATATGTGGAGACCACTGCCCGCATTTTTGATGGTGTTCGTCTGGATAATTGTCATTCAACTCCCTTGCATGTGGCTGAGTATTTATTGGATGCTGCCCGTAAAATCAATCCGGAACTGTATGTTGTGGCCGAATTGTTTACCAATTCCGATGGAACGGATAATGTATTTGTCAATCGCTTGGGCATTACCTCACTCATACGTGAAGCTCTCTCCGCCTGGGATGCTCATGAGCAGGGAAGATTGGTTTATCGCTATGGTGGTGTCCCCGTGGGCGGATTCTATGCTAATCCCATGCGTGATGCAGCTTCCACTGTGGCACACGCTTTGTTCTTGGACTTGACCCATGACAATCCTTCGCCTGTGGAAAAGCGCTCAGTCTATGATCTTCTACCATCGGCTGGTTTGGTTGCCATGGCTTGTTGCGCCACAGGAAGTAATCGTGGCTACGATGAACTGGTACCACATCATGTGAGTAGCCACAATTTATGAGTTTTCCCTTGACAATAAAATTTAAATGTTTCTCTAGATCCACGTGGTAGATGAAGAGCGTCCTTATCAGGAATGGGGCAAAGGAGTGGACGCTGCTTCGGGCATTATTGGAGCCAAGCGAGCTCTGAATCTTCTGCATGGCCAACTAGCCGAAGAGGGTTTCAGTCAGGTTTATGTTGATCAAATGGATCCAAATGTAGTGGCAGTCACTCGTCATTCACCCATCTCCCATCAGACGGTGATCCTTGTAGCCCACACAGCTTTCAGCTATCCGGATCCCAATGCAGGACCCACTCATGTGCGTCCCCTTACCTTTGAGGGTGTTTTGGATGAGGTGATTTTGGAGGCCAGTTTAACCATGCAAAGTGACAAGCCCTTCGATCGGCCAGCACCGTTTAAGAGGAGTGAGAATGTTATCAATGGATTCACTCAGTTTAAGCTGAATCTCCAGGAGCACATACCTCTGAGCAAATCCCAAGTGTTTAGCACTCAATTGTCTGTGGAGGGCAACAATACGGTGCTTCACTTTGCAAATCTTCGTCCGGGTACAGTGGTTGCTATACGCGTGTCCATGCATCCTGGACCACGCAATAGTTTCGCCAAACTGCAACAATTGACAAATGATCTGCGTCTGGGCACCAATGAGGAACTCCAAGCGATTGTCAGCAAGTTGGATCTTCCCTCCTTGAGTCCAGCCATCTTCAGTTGTGATCAGGAGGAACGAGATTTGGGCTTGGGCGGCACAGCCTATGATATTCCCAACTTTGGACCCTTGGTCTATTGTGGCTTGCAGGGATTTGTGTCATTGCTGACGGAGATTTCACCACACAACGATTTGGGTCATCCTCTGTGCAATAATCTACGTGATGGCAACTGGATGATGGATTATATAGCAGATCGTCTGAACAATTATGACGAACTGAAACCACTTTCGAAATGGTTTAAAGATGCTTTTGAGCCCTTGAAGAATATACCACGTTACCTCATACCCTGTTATTTTGATGCCATTGTAAGTGGAGTATACAATGTGCTCGTTCAACAGGTTAACAACTTGATGCCCAGGTAAGCGAGCACGACTTTTAAAAGTTGAATCTATTAATCCACTTTTGGTTACTCTTGCAGTTTCATACGCGATGGTCATCAGTTTCCCCAATCGTTAGCTCTCTCCACTCTTCAGTTTTTGGCTGTTTGCAAGTCGGCCAATATGCCTGGATTCAGTCCGGCCTTAAGTCCACCGAAACCACCTAAGCAATGTGTCACTCTAGCAGCTGGTTTAACCCATTTCTCAACGGGTAAGCTACAATAATATTCAATTTCCGCCATATAGACTCAAGTTCCTTATCCTTCTTTCAGGTTACATGCGTTGCTGGGGTCGGGATACTTTCATAGCCCTGCGTGGCTGCATGTTGCTCACCGGCCGTTTTAACGAGGCCAGATTCATTATTCTGGGATTCGGTGAGTGCCTTAGACATGGGCTCATACCAAATCTTCTGGACAGTGGCAAGCCTAGATTCAATTGTCGCGATGCCGTGTGGTGGTGGTTGCACAGCATCAAACAATATGTGGAATCTGCTCCCAAGGGTGCAGACATTCTCAAGGATAAAGTCTCCCGCATTTTCCCCTATGATGATGCGGAGCCACATGCTCCGGGAGCCTTTGATCAGGTGCTATACGATGTGATGCAGGAGGCTCTGCAGATTCATTTCCAAGGCCTGCAATACCGTGAGCGTAATGCTGGCCAGCAAATCGATGCCCACATGGTTGATGAGGGATTCAACAATCATATTGGTGTTCATCCCGAAACTGGATTCGTTTATGGTGGCAATGTCTTCAATTGTGGCACTTGGATGGACAAAATGGGTTCGTCTGAGAAGGCGAACAATCGCGGTCGCCCGAGTACTCCCCGTGATGGTTCCGCCGTGGAGTTAGTTGGTCTACAGTATGCTGTCTTGCGTTTTATGCAAGGACTGGCCGAGAAGCAGGTCATACCATATACGGGAGTGGAACGCAAAGGCCCGTCGGGCGAACAAACGAAATGGAGCTTCAAGGAGTGGGCAGATCGCATCAAGGAGAACTTTGATAAACATTTCTTTGTCGGCGATCAAGAGACCTGTGCCGTGGCCAATAAACGAGGTATCTACAAGGATAGCCATGGAGCCACTCAAAGCTGGACGGACTTCCAATTGCGTTGCAATTTCCCCATCACTTTGACGGTGGCACCCGATCTATGTAATCCCCAGAAGGCTTGGCGTGCCTTGGAGCTGGCCAAGAAGCATCTTCTCGCTCCCCTGGGCATGAAAACTCTGGATCCCGACGATTGGAACTATCGTGCCAATTATGATAACTCAAATGATTCAACTGATTGCACCGTGGCTCATGGCGCCAACTATCATCAAGGACCAGAATGGCTTTGGCCAATTGGTTTCTATTTGCGTGCTCGTCTCATTTTCGCCAAGAAATGCGGACACTTGGATGAGACAATAGCCGAAACATGGTCCATTTTGAGGGCTCATCTAAGGGAATTGCAAACATCGCATTGGCGTGGCCTGCCCGAGTTGACGAATGATAATGGATCCTATTGCCCGGACTCTTGTCGCACTCAGGCCTGGAGTATTGCCGCCATATTGGAGGTACTCAACGATCTACACAATTTGGGAGCAGATGTGGCATAAGAGAAGCAAACCGAAAAACTAATCCTTAATAATACTCGGAAATTAGACAAAAAAAACACTTGTTAATCATATTTGTAGTTGCAATCCAAGGATTTTTGTTAAATTTAACTGTTACACTTTGATCAAAATGGATTTATTGCCCTCTATTAAAGCCTCAATTGTTCCTCACGAGAAGTAACTATCTCTGCACAGGCGCATGGAAGAGCATTGCGGTGGATCTATGGGACCCAGATTTAATCTAGGAGCATCTCGCTTAACAAACTTCAAGGGCTTGGGTTTCATTAGTATTTTGATTTGAGTTTTTTCTGCCTTGTGGCTAGATTCCTTTACTTCAGGTATATGCAAAGACGAGTCCTGTGGCTTCAAGGATGAACAAGTCAGCATTTTGCCTTTGTCGAACTGCAAAAGGTAAGAATATAGTTTTTTAAGTGGTTGCCTGGTTGTTATGTCTCTCACTTGTCGGCATTTGATAAGGATTTGCTCCGCAGCCTGGCATGTCAACTCGTAGGCATTATGTAGAACTATTTTCTGTATGAGATCCAAAACTATTGACATTGCTAAATGGTTTAAGGTGAAAGTAAGTCTGGGTTATTGCTTATTGTGGGATGCAACTGACAAAACGTTTTAAAAACAAAAAACTAAAAATTTTGAAATTAAAACAACTAGAAATTCATGACAAACTTTGACACAATTTTTACAAAAAAAACTTTACTGCATTTCGGTGTCTATTCACTTAAATTTCTATATATAAAAATACATTATTTAGTGGGTTGGTGTCTGTGTGTGTATGTTATGTACATAAAGCTCCGATCTTAAAAACTAAATAAGTTAATATAAATCTAATATATATGTACATATATATTTTGGTATACGTATAATTCTTCTTTTTCTTTTCATATAGGTCATCTTGGTGGTATACTGGTTGTATTTACAATTGGAGCAATGGATGTGGTAACATCCTCGTCATGTTCATCCAGAGATTTCAGATCTCTGCCAATATTTTCAATATGCAAACTTAAGGCGGCTGGGCCGGCATTTATTTCCTTTAATTTGGGTTCGGGAAGACAATTCTCTTGCTTCTGTTCACTGGCCTCACGTTTAATGCGCTCCGCATGATGAGAGGGCGTCAATGTGGTCATCTCCTTTTCAATTTTTAAATGCAATAATTCTCGTCGAATAGCCTCGACATTTTCCCCATTCAGAGAAGCGTTGGCAACTAGCGGCTGGCTGTGTGTTACATTAACGAGCAATGCCAGCGGCAGAGGCAATCTTTTGACCAATTCTGGAGGTGATGCTGGTGATGCTGCTGCTGGTCCTATCTTAATTTTGGCACTGGCATTTTTCATCAGTTCTCCCTGTTTATATGACAAGGGCTCAAAGACCTTGTCATGAGCTTCCTTCTCCTCTCTGGCATGAGCGTTTTCTGTTAGAATTTCAATCAATGAGGCTGATTTCGGTTTTGCTTGGGGCTCGGGTTTCATTTCAGGTTCAGGTGCAGGTTGTACTTGTTTTTGTTTAGCCAACTCATCATTGAGTTCATCCACAGTACGCTCCAGCAGTTCCTTGGTCTTTTTAAGTTCTTTTTTGGTTTTATCCAATTCATCCGCTCGAGCTTTGCTTTCTTTTTGCTCCTCGGCAGTGATTTCCTCTTCCTTTTTAATGGCGGCCTTGTCAATATTTTCTGGTGCCTGTTTTTCTGTAGGAATCTCTGCTGGCTTTGCTTTAATTTGGCTTAATTTAATTAAAGATTCCTCTTCGACTTTCTCAACTTTTTTATCTACAATCTCTGAATCTTGGCCATGTGTCTCATCTTCTGGCAGTGGTGGCAAAGGTGGGCTTTCTGAAGAAACCTTTGCCAGAGGCTTCTCCTCATGTTCTTTAATTATTTTTATATTATCCTCCAATGTCTTTACATCCACAATTGGATCTACAGGATTAGGATTATTTATTTGATCTACATCTTTAGCTAAATGTTTGGGTAATTCTGCTTTAATCACCGTCAGAGGTGTAACAATTTGTCCAACATCGAATTCTGGACCCGAACTCTTTTCATCGATGGCATTCAAATTGGCATAGGTGCCCAGAACCATTAAACAAAAGCCACTGACAAATACAAACTGAGCCAACGTTCTTTCGGATGAATCCTTCTTGATAATCTTACGGAAACTAGAAGCTGGAAACATAATACAAATGGCTACACCTATGGTGGAACCCACCAAGCCAATGATTAACTCTACGGAAGGAATAACCAGGGCCACACATAGCGAGAAGCCTACTATAAAAATGGTTATAAAACGAAATCTTTGCTCCGGTATATAGCTACTCGATTCGGTATGACCCTTACGATATAGCAGGGAGTATATACTCGCTCTGCATGGAAATATAACTAATGGAAAACTAAAAGCTATCGATAAAACAAAACCAATTTTAATTATATCACTGCCAAACGAAGGCGAGAGATTGACTAAAATGTTACCTGAAAAAAAAAAAACAAAAACAAACATTTTATAGATTAATCTTGTTAATTAATCATCAACACAATAAACAATAATCACAACAGTTAATTAAAATTTCAGCAATTGTCATAAATAATCTTTATGACCATTAAAAATATAAAGTCATAAATAAAACTTATCACATGGAATGGGGAAAAATCAAAACTCACCCGAAAAATTATAAGTACAAAAGGCAACATAGCCAAAGAAACCAACAGCTATATAGACCAGAGTGCAGATCCAAGTGGCATTACGAACAATGCCATTTAACTTATCCAAACTTTGATTATTTATGCTCTCAAAGACCTCGAAAAGTTGCCTGTGGTGGGAAAGAACGGTTCTATAGTAATCTCTTTTCATATAAATTAATGTTGACTTACATTTGACATGATAAGGCCATACTGAAGATGGGCAAACATTGTAGAACACCCGATGGTTCCCAGTAAAGGACCTTGCTCGTCCAATCATTGGCCGATATATGTGTCTCCGATTCGAGAACAATTTTCAGCATTAGGCAAAGATAAAATCCTATGGACGCTGTGCACACAGCGGACAGACTATCCACATTGCGAAGCATGCCCAGCGGTAATATGCAAATTAGAGTTATCACCAGCATGACACCAATACGTAGGTGTGAAGTTTGGAGACGCGGTGAATCAGCATCAATGTTGAAGATTTTAGCCACAATTTGTGGACCCAAATCACCAACGACCACGAAATAGGTAATGCATGTTCCAATTAGATAGCCAATGATGCATAACTCCACAAGCAGTTTGCCTGACGTGCCGAATGCGTGCAGACCCAAGAGTTCAAAACTTTTGCGACGTGTCAATAGTGAAGTTTTTATCAGATAATGACAGCATATTCGCGTTATGCCATTGCTTAAAATGAGAAGGAGTATGGATAGTATGATGCCGCATTTTTGAAAACAAAATGGCATGGCCAAGATGCCAACACCAATGATGCTATTGGCCAAAGTCATAACATGTCCAGAATGTGAGAACATTTTTGGCCTAAAGCTGGAGCTGGAGGCGCGTCTTTACACTTTCACTTCTCGCAGTTCCAGGGAACAGGTTTATCTGATTTATTGTAGGTGGACAGCAGACGCATACGTGTTTCCAATTAGAATAATAATACCATTTGTTAGTCGCTGTGTTGTCTGTGTGTATGTAGCCACTCAACTTTACCTGGTTTTTCTCCTCAGATAACGGGGTCGCGGTCGCACTTGAACAAGCAATAGTTATCAAAGCATTGAACAACAACAAAAAAAGAAGTATGAAAAAAAGATCAAACCACAACAACAAAAAATAACCGTCAACGGCGTCAGCGGCTTTGGGCTTTTAAAAATGTCTGGTTTTACATCTGGCTGATTGTTAATGCTATTTGTTTTAGGCAAACATTAATAGACCATTTCAGTAGTCTATTTGTCCGTTCTTGTTGCGCATTTTTAAAGCTTTACGTGTGTTTAGTTTTTAAACATATTAGACCTGCCGCTGCCAGCTGGTTAATGTTAGAGATGGCATAGTTGCCGATAGTAATAATGGTTTTCCTAAACGACTAACCATTATTGCTGCGTCAGCACTATCAAACATTCCACAATTAAATTTAAGCTAGTCCGAAAGAAAGTAGATTTCAGGTTCGAAAATTTGGCCGGGCTTAATATAAAACAAAAAATAAAATAACGTTTAAAAAATGCTTGGAAAACATTTACCAACACTAAACTTTATATATAGCCTTTTTTTTAAATTTTAGTTTTCCAGCCCTGAAAATTCAAGTAGCTTAAATAATAACTGAAAAATTCTATCGCTTTTGATATTTTAGAACATGTGCAGTTTCATAATAATTAAATTGTTGGCGGTTTTTACATTTTAGCTTGATAAATATATTCGATTGTACGAAATATCGATTAGTATATCGATATATGGCATGTTTTGCTCATCCCTAGTTCTTTTTTGCGTGGTCCGCCGTCCGACACGTTGTTCGACGTATAGCTGCTGCTGTAAATTTTTGCGATTTAATCGACAAATAAACTATCAAAATGGTAAGTGACAATGCTAAAGGTTAACAAAAACCATTGGAACACTGTGGCTATGCTCTTAGAAACAGAATCTGGCTAAAAGTTTCCTAAATACTTTTTTCATTCTAACCTCAAAGTATGGTATTCGCATGGTTTTGGTATTGGTTCTAATATTTTATTTCCCTTTTTTTGCAGGCTGATGAAACTCTGAAGAAGAAGCGTACCTTCAAGAAGTTCACCTACCGCGGTGTCGACTTGGATCAGCTTTTGGATATGCCCAAGTGAGTGTGCCTCCCGAATTTTTCACCCATCAGTAGTTTATATGATGATTGCAATTCTCTTTTATATTTTTTTTAGCAACCAATTGGTTGAGCTGATGCACAGCCGTGCCCGCAGGCGTTTCTCCCGTGGTCTGAAGCGCAAGCCAATGGCTCTGATCAAGAAGCTGCGCAAGGCCAAGAAGGAGGCTCTGCCCAATGAGAAACCAGAGATTGTCAAGACTCATCTGCGTAACATGATCATTGTTCCAGAGATGACTGGCTCCATCATTGGTGTGTACAACGGCAAGGATTTCGGACAGGTGATTATTAATTAAATTAAAGTAAAGATTTGATTTTTTAAATTGGTATTTTATTACTATTCCAGGTGGAAGTTAAACCCGAGATGATTGGTCATTATTTGGGAGAATTCTCCTTGACCTACAAGCCAGTTAAGCACGGTCGTCCCGGTATTGGTGCCACCCACAGCTCTCGTTTTATTCCACTCAAGTAGACGAATCCACAGCAAGAGCCGCCAGAACAGATGTTGTGTTATCTTTTTTGGCCTGGTTTTTTCTATTTCTGAATAAATGAAGTTTAACATTTTTTAAGAGGAAGAAAAGTGCGCCGTGTTTACGAAATGTTTATAAACTATTTATTTTGGAACTTGTATTGCATGTAGTTGTAATAGTAGTAGCATATAAGTGGGCTCAATTGAGAGCTATCTATATTTGCGCCCTGAATTGTTAGGGTTGGTGACCCCAACCCGATCATATGGTGAATCCTTCATATTGAATGCCACCGATCTTTGTTGTTGCGGTTGCGGCTGCTGGTAGGGCATATAGTGAGTGCCATTGCCGGTGCTGGTGCTTGGAGGCGGAACATTTCTTGCCTTTGAAGCCATCTCACTAACATCGGTGGAACCATAGGCACTGTCTTTAACTTGAGAATCATAATGATAATTATTATAGTTGGTGGGCGGCTGTTGTATTGGCATTTGGGCAAGCGATTGAAAGGCATTAGTTAGGCCCATAAAGGTCACTTGTTTGGTATTATTAGTTTTTGAGCCAAAGAAGGAACTAGCATTAGGGACAAAGCCCAGGGATTGTTGTTGCTGCTGTTGAACATTGTTATTAACTTGATTTATAGCTGGCATGCTGGCAAATAGGGCAGCCTGCACAGTGTCCGATTTGGAGCGTTGCAGAATGCCCTTGGTGGTTGTGGGGCGTGCTGGACCGGTGCCCACGCCAATGGAGTTTTTGGAAGGTGAAGGATGGAGGAGGAGATTGTGGCCAGGATTCACATCGAGAGCGGTTAGTAGGAGATTGCTGCTGCTGTTGAAGTTGTTGTTGTTGTTGTTTTGGTAGCCCTCACCTAGACGATTTATTTCCAATTCCATTGAGTTATACATGGTTAAATTGCTGGCCATTAAATCTTGTCTCGAACCCAAAGTCAATAAGCTATCCGCATTGGTCAGAGTCGATGCTGTGGTGTAATTTGAAGGAGCTAAAGACTGATTACCACTAGCCAGTTGGGCACCCATCTCACTAGGTCCCTGTTGGAGGACACCTGTTCGTGGATCAAAATGTTTCTGATTGGCATCTTTGAGGGTGCTCTTGATTTCCTTTGGCTTGCTGGCCAATGGCTGACGTATGGAGGAAATGTGTCCGGGCACAGGTTCACGCGAAACCGAAGATGAGGGCGAAGCTGAATTGGTTTCTTCATTCTCCTCCTTTAATTAAAAACAAAAAAAGATATAAAAAGAAATGGCATGAAATTCAAATTCCCCGCAAAATGTACCTCATCTTCCTCTGTTATGATGGAAGATTCTATCCAGTCTTTAATACGATTCTTTTTCTGCTGACGATCCACATTCGTCTCAATGCCACAATCCGCAAGGGTATACAACAAACGATTCTTCTCATCTGGACTGCTATGGAAGGAGTACATCGAGGGACATAGCTCATCCGTCTCATATTCAGCCATCTCTTTTTCAGCCGTCTTGGCCAACCAGCGATCGTCCAGGAATTTGGTAACATCTCCCAAACTCTTGGGTCTATTTGAGATGCGAGCAAAGAAACGTTTAAACATTCGCTGGCCATTCGAGGTGAGTAATTTAAACAATTTGGGAGTCCTCCTCAATGGCATCATCATGATGCTACTCTGCCAGGCCAAATAACGTACATAGCGTGGATCATCCGAGGCGGCTTTCTGCCAGGGCAAACATCCGGTCAGACATACAAATATCACAATACCAAATTGCCAAACATCGTGACTGGGATCAGCTCTAAAAAAGGGTCGGAGAATAACCATTTAAATTTACTGCCTTAGAGATTCTATGGACACTTACTTATATGTTCCTTCTGGTTTAACTTCTAATACTTCTGGCGGACTGTAGGGTAACCATTCGTTTCGTCTCTCCACCAGTGAGCCAGTTTGATAGGATTCACCAAAATCGCATAGTTTAACACGTTGAAAATCGGAGCGATAGATTAGAACATTATCCAGTTTAATATCACGATGTACTATGTCTCTGCAAAAAACTCATGATCAATCAGATATTATTTGTTATTATTATCTAAAACTCACTTTGAATGCATATAATCTATGGCAGAGGCCAATTGTTTGGCCACTCTCTTGCTATATACTTCGCCCACTCCTGTTTCCGTGACATTAGAGGTTAGATCGCCAAGTGGAGCATATTCCTGGGTGAAGACATAGAATCCAGCTGTCTCAAATGCCACATCATACGTGGTCACAATATGCCGATGCACACCCAAATGTAAACCATAATGAAATTCTCTATAGAAATCACGTAAAGTCACATAAGGTTTGGGTACTGCCTTCAGGACCATTTCTGTCTGAGACCCTCGATGTTCGACTAGAAGAATTTTTCCAAACCATCCTTCGCCCACAATTTGTATGATATCGAATTCATCAACCAGTTGAATCTGGAAATAAATTCGATTTAAATTTGAGTTTAATGGAGTCCAGATTGGGCGGCACACAGTTTGTTTGTTTGTTGTTGTTGTTGTTGTTGTGTCAATGTGTGTAGACACATGTGTTTCTCTCTATTTTGATCACCAAATCGGCTCATTAACATGGGTTCATTTCTTACCCCAACCGCCCCCAACCCTCCCTGACGACCGCCGGCATCACATACCCCACTATAATGTTGCTAGACTATTGGCCCCGGGTAAGAAAAAATGTTTTCTTATTATTGGCAAAATGCCAAATCAAGAAAATCAATTCTAATGTGGGACGAAAAACGAAGTTCGAATGCCCTTCAAAATTTTTTTGAAAATAAACTAAAATAACAATTGAAAAATCTAATTTAAAGAATCTATTAAGAGATAAAATAAGTGACGCGTTCATTAGGGTATATAGAGAATTAATTCGAGTATCTAAAGGGATTTCCTTTACTCATTTTACTCGAATTAATTAGAGTATCTAAAGGGATTTCCATTACTCGTTTTATTAGCATTAATTAGATTATCTAAAGGGTTTTCCATTACTCATTCTACTCAAATTCGATTGCAATTCGATTTCCATTACTTATTTTACTCGAATTCGAATGCAATTCTTTAAAAATTTATTGAAAGAAGTGATTTGAAATATGTCTAATACAATTCTAAGTATATAAAACAAGTTACCCATCCAAGGCTATGGAATGGCGGATAATTGCTCCCAAAAGTATGCAATAAATTCCCTTAAAATTCGTTTTTTAAAACAAAGAAGTACTTTTTGGAATGTACTAAGCATTGTTTATAGACAAATTTTCTAAATTATAAAGCAATCGAGTAGTTATAAATTGGTAGAAAATAATAAAGACTTTTTGCAGCATATTGCATTTAGAATTTCACCCCTTAAAGTATGCAATAACTTAACTTTAAGGAGTGAAATTCCCTTACTTTTCATGCCAAAATCTGCCTATGAAAAAACTAAAGTTTGGAATAAAAATGTTAGATAAATGAAAAATAAAAACTTGCTGTGATTCTTACTTTATTTGTAGTGCATGGTCTAATATTTTGTATAAAAATTACTTAAAGTATTTAAAAACTTACCTTTTCCAATTCAAATTCACGTATTTTGTGTATATGTCCGCGAGGTTTTTTTGACATATTGAAGCTTTGCACTAACTTGACAACTTTTTCAATGATTCAATTCAATGTTTATGTTCTACTTTGGATTGTTTTTATAAAAACTTCAATACTCAGTTGTATATCATTTCATTTTTTAATCATTCTCTCTGATCTTACTGTGAAATATATATATATGAATGAAATGGTTTCTATGAAGTGTATAATATTTATTTGGTTTCTTTTGGGGGAATGCATGCAGACCATGCGTTGTAAATATTTATAGCGGGCAGCGAAACAAAACTGAAAAGGGAAATACACATAGTGGCTATAGTAGGCTATAGCTATATCTGGCACCCGCCGATTTTCTCATATCTTTCCACACACAGATATGTATACACAGACATCGTCTCCTGTGTGTGTGTGTGTGTGTATATGCAGTTAAGAAAATCGCGAGTAAAGGAAAAGAGCGATGAATTAATCTGTTTGGATTTGGTTTATAAGTGAAAACAAAAAAAAAGATCCCCAACCCGAATGCGATGCGGAAAATGCTTGAATATTTCCTGGTAAGTAAGCTAATTTATTAAGTGCAAATTGCTGAAGTTATTTCATTTAATTCATAATGAGTAACTTATGAGTGTCTCGCTAGTTTGTGCCTTCTTTTTTGTTGAATTTTTTGTTGTTTTCGTTCTCATTTATTTTTTTGGTCACTTTTATGCATAATATCAAAATAATAATGTTCAAACATTTGCTCTTATATAAAACATTTCAAAAATATATATATTTTTCACATTTAATGTTTTATAGTTTCCCGATCAGTGCTTAGTTAACGAATTGGGTCACATTTTAACACAATTTACAAAATTTTATGTTTTTAAATGCATCTTTTTTTTTCCCCCCCTGTAGATAAAAGCAAAGAATGCTTCTGAATATAGGCGAGCCGATCGAACGGTTTATACGATATTTTACCTCCGACTTCTGCGAAAAACCGTTGCCAACTGACGGAGCTTTCATTTTGTTTTTGCTTTCGTTGGGCCAAGGAAAGAAAATTGTTTTAAAAAAAGATATTTTCAAAAATACAAAAGAGATGAGAGAAAAAGCGGGAGAAAAAGAGAGAGCTTTGAGAGAGATTTTGAAAGACAGAGGGATGGAGAGTATGTATGGAATTCTCAAATATAAAAATTGTTTAGGTGAAACCATTGTTTCGAAAGTTAATATGTTGTTTCAATTTTACAATTCTTACAATTAGTGGGATAAATGCAGTGCTGGATTAGGCCCCCCGCGCGGGGCCTACAGTAATACGAAAAACCTATATATAATGAAAATTAGAAGATCTGGTTACAATGTAACTGTGAGAACATAAATAAAAATCAAACAAAAACGATTCTCAAAGATAATGATTTTTTTTTCACAATATATAAAAATACATTTTTCAATTAATCTGACCTTTATTTAGACTGTATTTTCGCCGATTTCTAACCGATTTCAAAAAAGTTTATATCAATTAAGTTTTGCCTATTTTAATATACCATTAATGGATTGGATTTTTCAATGAGATAAGGTAGATAGATTAGATAAGATTTCATCCAGATTGAAAGGCATTATTCTAATTTGAAATTACAGACAATTTTTCAAATACCCCCCAAATTACCAATTTAGAGTTTCATGAAATTAATGTTAATTGGAATATTTTATTAGTAATTGGCAATTTTTGTCTCGCTTAAAAAGATAAATAATTTCCATAATAAATTTTACATTCCAATTTCTAAATTGATTTTAAAAGCATTAAAATGAGATATAACTTTAGAAAATTGAATAAATACAAGAACCCGAATATTCTTAATGAGGCCAATACCAGAATAATAGAAATTCTGCGGCTTTGTAGAATTAGGAACTTTTGTTTTGCCGCCAGTTCAAAAAACGTGATTAAAGTTTTAAACTTTTTTCCCCATGTAAATATTCCTAATTCTTGAAAGCATAATTAAAGCCATGAAAATTATTTTTCTAAACAAGAATAACCTTCTAAAACATAATCATAAATGAGCTCATTTTCAGATCATTAATAACTCCTTTGTCGAAAGAAAATGGTAAATGCGTATGAGCCTTTTATTAATCAGTTGCGATCCTTTTAAGAGGATCTTTTTTTAAATGATACACGGCATTAGTCTTACATTTTGTTAATGTACTTTAAATCAAGCAGATTTTGAGCAAATAAAGGAGTCATTTTTAAGCCTAGCTTTAATTAAATAATTAAAAATAAGGGCACAAAAGGTTCTGTTAAAAACAATCTTCCAAGTGCTGGGTCAGAAATAAGAGATTTTTTTTTCGGGCCCAATTCTGTTTATACTTTCTGCTCCCTTCTTACACTTTTGATGAATTATTTGCCCATTGATGTCTACATTAAATACAAAATAAATATCCTAAGTAAATGTAGTTAATACTAATAATAATTATTAAAAATAAATAAAATCGTTTGCTCCATTGCTTATGTCCATTTGAATCAAAATTTCATAAAATTAACAGAGCTCTGTTAAAAAAGCTTATAGCCGTTAACAGAACTTGACGGATTTATGTCATGTCTATCATACATACTCAAGTGCACCCACAACCACACACACACATATGCATACATACATACAGTTACATACACACATACATACATAAGTATTTACAAAGAGGCAACTCTAATTGGTCACTTCCGTTCCGGACAGAACGTTTCCTTGGCGCATGCGGACGTTGAGGCTAAACTTCTGTAGTTGCTGCTGTTTCTGACACTAACACACACACAAGCACATTTGTGTGACAACCACTTGTCGCGGGCTATAAAAGTCGCAGCATGGCTTGAACTCAGTTGCATACGTTCGAATGATATCTTTAACGCAACAGCTCTAAATTTTTCTAGTGTTTATTCTCTATATATTTTCTGCTTTTCCACGGTCACAAAATTGTATAAAGTGTTCATAAAGTGTAAATTTGTAACATTCGTGTTTTTTAAGCTTAGTAAAAAACAAAATTAAAGTCATCATTTCAATCGGCATTTTGTTGCAAATAATTTGGCATTATTATTATTATTATTGTGATGACTTTGGAAACTCTGTAAAATGGATTGGCATTTCAACTGTATTTGATTCCAGACATTGTGCAATTTTCAAGGTAATGCAGTTTTAAACAGTTTTCAAAAGTGCAAAATGTGCAACTAGTGCAGTTTTAGTCAGTGATTTATATATGTACATATATTTTATTTAGAGTTTGCCTAATGGTTGATTCTTGCAAAATTGTGTCAAGAATGTTTTATAACAGCCAAGAAAAGTGCACAAATTACACATATTTTCCGATTTATTTGTTTGTAATTCTCAACTTGTTCAAACATTTGGTTTTGAATATTGCGGCTCTTGAGATTTCAACGAGGTTCGCTCTGTCTTTAATAAAAATATCTTTAAATAGATATTTCCATAACCAAGGCTCTTTATGATTTTTATTTAAGTTCGAAGTGTGTTAAGACATTATGGATAGTAAAAGTAATAGAAACATAAAAATCTTTTTAATAAAGTTTTATCTCAAACTTATGTCTTAGCTTTAGGCTTTATATTCTCCTTTCAAACAAATCGATTAGGCCTTTAATTCTTCAATATAATCAAAACTAAATCTTGAATCTGTTTCATATCACATAATATATAAAGTCTCTTAAATCAAAAGCATAGGTATCTGAATCTTTAAAAGTTAAAATAGATACATTTTAATTATCCACCATCAGATTCCAATCTTTTACAAAATTAGATCTCTTGATTTTACGACTAAGGAGAGATTGCAGAACGCGAACTAATACTTTTATTTAATACATTTTTTCTTAAATTTTATGCTACCAAGTGATAATTATAGAATCGATCCAATCTATATTATTATTTATTAGAAGTATGAGTACTTAATCTTTGTTTTTAAGATTTTATACCTCAAAGTGCATTTGACTTTCCATTTTCTGGTGTTTTCTGACGCGTAAAAAATTGTTGAACACGAAATACAGCGGAAAGTTTTAGTTTAGTTTTAGTTTTTCAAAATTTTACTTTTAAGTTTTTAAAAGTAGTTTGGAGTATATCTAAAAAAACTAACTTACTTAACCAAAGCTAATCAAATAATTTTAATTAACATATAATAATCTAACACTTTTCAAGAGATGTCTAAATTTTGCTTTTCGAAAAGTCGTGAAATGGCCGAAAACGAGTTATATAGATGAAGAGAGAGTTACATTTTCTATACAAAAATAATTTTAGTGACATTTTTATTTCAATTTAATTTCTTTTTATGAATTTTTTTATCATATGCATAGAATAAAACGACAAACATAGTTTATGAGCATTTTATAAAAATAATTTACACAATTCGGGTTGGCGAATAAATTGTTGAAAAATTGCAAACACATAATACAGGCAAATAATGTTGATAAAATTTCTATCGATAGGAAGACTTAAAACAGTTGTTGATAATATAATTACCATACAGAAGTAGAAGATACTATACCAGCTTCAAAATTGAGCTCTATTAATAACTTTGGCTTCACAATGTTTCTCCGTCTGCCTTTTGATTTAATTATACAAGTGACTCTCTCGCAGCGTGAGTGAGTGCTTTAAACGCAATCAAAATTTTGTTTGGCCTAATTAAAGCCACAGATATATAGACTTACATATATGATTTATGACACAAATGTGGATCATCTTAATTAAGTATACTTCATGGGAAGAGCTTTGTTATGAGTTTTGTTTATAAATAAATATGAGATATGTACATACTTAACTTTTGAGTATTAGTAAAGGTTTTAAGCTCTTTTTTTGTTTTTGTTTTAAAAATTCATAGTCTAAAACACAGACACATATACACACATATACTCAGACACTTACGCACATATTTCTTTATACTGCTGTCAATTGAATGAAGTGAAGTGTTTGTGTGTGCGCGAGCCACCTGTCGTATACGTAATATGCGCCCAATCCCCTTATATATCCCCCATATCCTTCATCCACAACAAAACAAGCTCTTCAAGGGCTAGAGCAGGACATGTCCATATCGATGTCGTGACCAAACATCTGTCAAGTGCTTAACCACATACTCTTTCTCTTACCTCCAGGCCATATTGTATGTGGTTGTTGCTAAAGATTTTCCTTTGACTTTTTTACCCACATTTTGTTTGTTTTCTGTTTTTTTTTTTTTTACAGAATTTGGCGAGAAGGCATCGTAGCACGGTGTGTGTGTGAGAGAGACAGAGAGTGAGTGCGAGTGAGTGTGTGTGCGTGTGTGTGTGTGTGAGGGTCTGGGATATTGGTTCGATTGGTTTGCAGATGTCACCAAATACCGGACAACAAGATCAGGAACAGCAGCAGCAGCAGAACCAACAGCAACAACAGCCACAACAAATAATAAACAAATCACCCATTCCACACGATAATAATTTGAATGATAATACCAGCATTAACGACGACGATCGCGAGACATGGAGCGGCAAAGTGGATTTTTTATTATCAGTTATTGGATTCGCTGTAGATTTAGCAAACGTTTGGAGATTTCCATATTTATGCTACAAAAACGGAGGTGGTAAGTATCAAATGATTTGCTCTAAACAAGAAAAGAAGTAACAATGAAGAAAGCCACAAGTGTCCAGACTGGACAGAAGATGAAGCATTTGTAGATCTCTCAGTTTAGGTATAAGAACCAAAGTCATGAAAAGTCATTTTGAGTTCTTGCCCCTATTCTATTGCTGTTTAGGCCAATTAGAGCATAGAAATAATTCATGTGGTTTCTCTTTACACACCATTGAGCTTGAGAGAGAGAGGGAGGAAGAGAAAAGAAATTGTCCTCATTCCTTCATTTTTTGGTTTACTTGCCTTGTTAACACTTTGCCTAGAACTTGACTAAAAGAAGGCTGAAGCAAGGGGGAAGGCCAGAAAAGTGCGTGCGAAGTGTTGCCATTAACTTCTAGGGCGGTAAGCGTTCACTTCCTGCAAAGTGAAAAGTAAAGGCAAAGGGAAAGGGAAAACTCATTCGCCATGCCCCATCCCCCCATACCCCCCATCAACCCCAAGACCAACAACATTCACATTCACATCCACATCCATTCAGCCATCATCATTCAAAACAATTTCAAAGTTAAGTGCTTTTGTATGACAACTAAATCTGGCAGTCATAATCGCATTTGGCTCCTGCTTCAGTACTGAATAAGCCTCTCTCTCCTTCCCATTCCCATACCCCCTTTTTTTTTTTGTTGCTTACTCCTTGTCTATATATCTCACACACAATGCCAACTTATAAGTAATACGCATTGTGGGAAAAAATGAAATTCATGTGCCACACACGTTTTTTCTCCTCCATCCTTTCTTTTTTTTCTACTTTTTCTGCACTCGTATTAGATGGAGCACTTAGAAATGGATTCTGATTTCTGATGCTTATGGCCTTTTTTTTTTTTGTTACGTTTCACACCAGCGAGGGTTTCCTCCATAAAGGCATACATATATAGGGAATCCAACTGGTTAAATTTGCAATTTACATCGATAGAAAGAGGTTGAAATCTAGGAAAAATGCTCTAAACAATTTGATTGTGAATCTAGCAAACTTTTGTGGCAACCCTCGTGCTCACTTGGACAATACTTACCACTTGTATTTACTATTTTATGATTTAAGCTTTAAAATCCAAATAAATTATGGTCATATTTATGCGCTTCATTGCACTCCATCAAGTATGTAAGTGAATGTTGGTGTAGAAAGAGCTCCTCAGGATGGTTGGATGGATGGATGGATGGAAGGAATACAGGGAATGGAAACGTTTCGGTGAATGAGAGCTGCTTAACTTAAGCTTTTTATTGCCAGCGGTGGCCAAGGCGTTGCTAGGCTTAACTTTTCTCTCTCTCAGCTTAGTTGGCATTATGATGGAATCGTTGTTCCTGCTAAAATGCTTATTAAGACCTACGACTTGAGTCTGAAACTGATACGAACCGGAAATGTATATTAACTAAAGGAAATTAAGGCATCAACAGCAGCAGCAGCAACAGCAGCAGCAGCAACAGCAACAAGAGAAACTTTTGCCCTGGCCCAAACATTCTCTTTTAGGTTTTGTTTTATTTTACATTTTCTTTTATAATTGACAACATCATGATGATGTGAGCCTTTTCCACTTATAAAGGACCGTCGACGACTTTGTCACCCACTTTGCCTGCTAATAGACATAATCAAATCATAAAAAAGTAAAGCCCCGCCTCCACCCCCCCCACCATCATAACCTCCTATAGCCGTCAACCTGCCAGCTCTCTTCCTTTTTCTATGTCACTCAACACAAAGTATCGATGGCACTTTACCAATTGTTGGGTGTAGGCGGGGCGGGGCGTGGTCTCTATACGCCCACAAGTTCGAGTGCATGAGACAAACGAAACGGCGAAACGGCGGGGCCCTGAGGTTGAGGGTGAAAGGTCCTTCTCGGCTCTGTTAATGTTTTTAAAATGTCCTTAGAGAGTGGCACTTGTAAAACAATTTGATTTTGTATATGGACGGGTGTACAGCGACAAAAACAGATATTGACATGGGTCCATGGGTCAATCGCCACTCCTATTCTTCACTTTGGTCTAGGGACAAATGCAGGATGTAGGATGCACTATGCCGGATGGCATATACTCACATTTTACAGAAACAAAAAAAAACGACTAAAAGAAAAAACTAACAACCAACATGGCCAGCATTAAATACAGTGGTCCATCATGGCAGAAGCTTGGACAAAATTAGTTATTTGTTTTAACAGTTAATTAAAGTTAAGAGATAGTTTACAGCAAATTGAAGTCACTACAATTTTACTCAATATTTATCATAAATACATATATAAAACTTCAACCACTGTGCCCCTGAGTCCAATGGCGAACTAAAATGAGCTTGTTTCCGTTCAAATAAAAAGAGGAAGAAAAAAAGAAGAGAAAAAAAGTTGAACTAATTTCCACATCATTCAATTTTACCGCCGTGCACTTTAACAGGCGCTTTCCTTGTACCCTATGGAATTATGTTGGTAGTTGGTGGTATTCCACTTTTCTACATGGAATTGGCCCTGGGACAGCACAATCGTAAGGGGGCCATCACATGTTGGGGTCGTCTTGTGCCCCTCTTTAAAGGTGAGTGCAAAACACAAAAAGACTAAAAATCAAAGTCAAAGTGCCCTGTTTTCTATTCATAGGCATTGGTTACGCTGTGGTTCTAATTGCCTTCTATGTGGATTTCTATTATAATGTTATCATTGCCTGGTCATTGCGTTT